>NC_056736.1:379021867-379070368 GCF_019279795.1 Protopterus annectens
TCATCCAGGATCGGCTCCGAATCCATCCAGCAAGAAAGAAGGCGAGAAGAAGACAACTAACATGGAACGTTATGGTAGGTACATAACTTCTTATTAAAGATCGCTTTTGTCCTTCTAGACTTTTTTTTGTTTTTTTTTCTGGTTCTTTTTTCCACTTTATTCAAAATTATGTGTAATAACAATACTAACTAATTATTCAATTATATAGGTTTTTAAGGTTCTTGTACACAGACCTGAAGAAGTCTAGAAGGACGAAAGCGATCTTTAACAATAGGTTATGAAAATAGAAATTGATTTTTACATGCAAAATGTATATGTATATATTTATATATATATATATAAATATAAATGGGCGGTACAGTGGTGCAGCGGTTAACGTTGTCGCCTCACAGCAAGAGGTTCTCTGGTTCGATTCTCGGCTGGGGTGCCTTCTGTGTGGAGTTTGCATGTTCTCCCTGTGTTCGCGTGGGTTTCCTCCCACATTCCAAAGACATGCATCTGGAGCATTTCTCCCCGGGCCTCCGCTGAAAACAGGCTCTGTGGAACCTAGTCGGACTTTCCCGGTCAACAAATGTTAAATAAATAAATAAATAAATATATATATTTTTTAATTGCCAAATGAACTAAGGTTGGTATATTTCTAGCCATGTAGTATATTGTCTTGGATAAAATCAGACTTAATAATATACTTAATTTGGTTAAATAAGAGGTACCACATCATTATATAATTTTATTTAAAGTACATAAGGGTTATATATTATTATGACAGCTACTACGTAGGGCAGGACCAGCTCGAATGTCACACTGATGGGGGAAGGGATGTAAATTTAACGTGTACCAATAACACTGTGTTTTACAGCACAATAAACCACTCCCATGCCTGATAAGTATATATATATATATATATATATATATATATATATATATATATATCTATATTTAGAAAGCTTGTGAGGACATTACTCTATTTTTGTTTTACTTGGATCTCTTGTCTGTTTGCTTAATAAAGGATTTTTGACTGGAATCAGACTGCCTGCCTTGCTTGGATTACTCTCGAATACTTAGTAATGCTGTACAATTATATATTTTCTGTTATTACTTTTTGTTTTGTTTTGACTTAAGACGAGTTTACGTTCACTACTTCTTCTACTATTGTCTGATTAATATACAATGATTAACTAGAAATATATGGACTGAAAATCTTCCACACAGAAGTTTCTTGCACTGTTTTCTTAAGATTACATGGAGCAGTGGCTGATCAAGTGCCATATATATCTCCATTACTTCTCTATGTGCTAAATATTGTACCTTGCATTCAGATTAAGTCTGTACTCACTGAGTTTTATAAACGTGGTTTATTTAGCAGCAGCATACATTGGAGGTAGCTGTATCAATTCAACAATATCCGAACAAGTTGTTTACTGTTATTGCCTGAAATAAGTGCTGATAAACTTAACCAGACTGAAGATTTAGACTTTTGTAGTTCTGGAGAATGAATTATACTGTCTGTTTTAATTCTCAACTCAGAATTGTTCCTTTTCTGTATATTGGTAGAATCAAGACAAATGGCACTGTTTTCTATAAGTTTCTAGACTTTTACTGACCTCTGACTCGGCACACTGCTGTATATTTGAACTTCTAGATCTTTAACTGACTTTTTCAGTTCGTACACTTGGGGAAATTGACTAAACCGAACTTTGATTCATATCTAGAAAGTGTGTCTCCTAATGTTAAACCTAATAGAATTTCTACAAGTTCTTTATGCCTCTTTAACCTTGGTTCCCAAGCCTTTTACTGTCTAAACAAATTCTGTTTGTGCACCAAATGCTGCATACTCTCTTAGCACTTCTCATCCTTATCAGTGCTTTATCCTAAACATTATTTCACTGAGCTAATTTGTATCCTTCGCTGAAACATTTCTTTGTATTGAAACTGCACTTACTGAAACTGCATATAAAATGTAAAGTATAACATGAAGATATAGGCCTGTTTTAATATGGCAGCATTTCTAGGCCTGTGCAGAGAATAGTGTATTTATGCTGGATTTATGTCAAGGCTAATCTTATAAAACACCCCGAAATCCCTGAACTGGGATTTGTTTCTGTAATTACTTTATAAATGTATTAATACTAGTCTGCAAATGATATAATCACTACAACTAATATTGCAACTGTAAAATAATTCCTCTTTGGTATATAAACTTGCAATTTTAATTTTGACTACTGTGCGTCACTTGTGCAATTATCTGAAAATCTGGATTGAAGGCTCTTTATGATTTAACTGGGCAGTTCTTTAGCATGTTTTATTAATTTGGTTATATACCTATAACATGTGTATCTTGAAGTATAATTACCATATAGTGTATTAACTTGTTTCTGTACATCCTCAGCTAAATTTGTTAAAACGTTAACTAATAATCATGTACATTTACCTTTTAAATTTCTGTGCCGTGATAGAAGTCTTCATTTCAAAACTGTATCTTAAATTTTTCTGCATTTCATATCTTTACCCTTGCATACCCTGTCCTTGTCTTTTTAAACTTTTAATGTACAGACATCATTATGTAATGTGTATTCTGTAACAAATTAAGCTATGTGACCCATCATGCATTGGATGTATTGGATAACTATTGCTACGTATCTTTTAGGTAATTGTATAACTTACGATGAGTTTGTTACAAATAATTCCATCACTTTACCCTTAGAACTAATGACCGAATAATGTAAGCTGTGATGTAATTCTGCAAAGTCTGTTATGTATGCATGTTATTTATGCATGTAAATACTGTCTAGTAATGTTAGAAATGTATTGTACGTTTAAAATAACTATGCACGTGTGCTCTGAGATCTAACTGAAACTGACACTAAAGTATTATGCATTTATACTGAACATCTGAAATAGCTGTTTACTTTCCAGAATGTAGCATTTATACAGACACTAAAAATAACTTTGTAGTAGCCTTTGAGCATAGATAAAAGCATAAACTGAAAGCTACTGTTAAGCAATTGTTTGAAAACAACTTGAAACTGAAATTCATCTTGAAATACTTTGTGTTACGAGATTAACTTGCATGAGTACACTTCTGCATTTATATCCTTAATATATAATTGCTTTAATGCTGAACTAATCTGCATAAATGTGCATTTGTATACACATTCTAACTCTAGATAACTAATTTACATAAATTTGTTTGGAATACTATGTTTGTACTGAATCTGTGCAGTTAACTACATTATATTTAAAAATATATATTTACACAGTTATGGTCTTTTGTCTTCCTGTCAGTAAAAAGTTTTCTTAAAACTTGACTTGTGCACCACAGCTCTTGCCAGGTTTCAGCCTTGCTGTGTATTATCACAGACAGTGCTGAGGTACTGGAGAAACCATCCTGATGTCCTTAAGTGTCAGTATTCTGTCTATTACAAATGATTCAAGACCTCTCTGACCAGGCTGTATCAGAATTTCTCGAACCTTTAATAAACTGAACCCTTCACACATACAGATGTACTACTAGATTTGAACTGATCTGATTCTGGAACTGTACTTGTCTGTCCTTTACAAGCATGTGAAGGTTCCTATTCTGTTCTCTTTCTTGTATGGAAACCAAACCTTTGACTGTACTGTCACTTTTAACATTTGCTTCAAATTCTACACACTGTAAAACTAACAAAACATCATTTAATATCTAAAAATGCTCTTCTGTCTCAAGATATTTAATCTAACAGATATGTAACTGTAAACCACTTATTCCATGGACTTTACTGTCATTTCTGGTGTATGATGCATAATATCTGCTACCAGAGTGGTGTACTTGTTAATTTCAAATCTAATATTAGCCTGGAACTGTCATTTTTTCCCTTACTGACTGCAAAAGTAAAATGAATAGCCTTAATTTGTTTATTCCTTTCTGGTCTGTCATTGTTCCTCTGAGAATAAAATATTGTTAAAATGTAGTAATTTTCCTGCCTGTATTTCAGCTGTGGTGACTGAACCAGAATTTATATTGCATTTAGCCCATGAATCTGCATATTCCTGTAGTAACTTTTATTTTTTAAATTCTATACATTATCTGCCAATTTGCTGCACACTGTAGTGTCATTCTTCTCTACCTTAAAATGATCACAGATAAATCATCTGGTTTGGTGCTGAACTGCAACACCCTTTATATTATTCTGAAAATACTTTTCAATAGAGCTAGTAACGACATTGACTTGAGCTGTGGTATAGGGTGGTTCTTTACTTTGCCCTGAAGTCTGTGTGTTATTTACACTGGTGTTTATTTTATCAAACTCACCTGTTTTTGCAGAATTAGTCTTGGCATGCTTATCCCCCCTCAGTCCAATATTTGCACTGGCTTCTGAAAACAACATACTAGAATTTAATACATTCTGATCATGTGTATCTGAAATCGTACCATTAAGGGTAACTTGAGTAACTGAAAATGTCTACTGTGTTCTGTACTGAAGTCTGCTATGTCACATACACTGGCTGTGTTTACGTCAGGCTAATCTGTATTTGAAATACTGCTACTTGCCCCTACATTTTGAATTGCGTATGCCGTAGCATTCACACAGATTTCTGAAGACTGTAAACTAGAATTTTCTGAAGACTGTAAACTAGAATTTGTTAGTTTGCACATTTAAACCTGAAACTGTACTGATAGAAGCTTAAAATGGTGTTTCTGTAAGCACTGATTCTTACTGCAAATCATGATAATTTTCTCCATTACCTCGCTCATTAGTTTGCTTCCATGTTTTAACTGTTCTTGTGTCTAGAAAGATTTAACATTCCTGATTTAATGTTGAAATTTAAATGGACATTTCCGAAACACATTTTTTAAGACTGCTTTACCTAGTTTTTAAATGTAAACCACATATTGGTGCTTGTGCGTTAGAAGTCTTTAAAATGCTTTTACATTTACTGCCTGACATAGCTGTACAGTTTATATTTATTGATGCTTTTAGCATAAAAGTCTTCAGACTTGTCTGACATTTACTGTTTGATTTGGCAAGAAAATATATTATAATAATAGTGAGTACTGACCTGAGGAATGTTGAACGGGTATTGAGAAGGTGGTCAGTCACATCTCAGCTTCTTCAAACTCCCTCTTGTAAGGATTCCCTTGCCTCTTTGATGCCACACTTGAAACTTTAAGTTCTGTTGCCGTCTTTGGCAATTATGAAGTTTCTTGATGCTGTTGATGTTAACTAGGTAATTTCTTTTTCATAATTTCTTTTCATTGGTATCTTTCAGTGCTGTCTTCTTTCCTGGAGGTTGAGGTTTTTCAGTACTTTAGATTTGGTACTGAAGTAACATCCTTGAGAAACTCTGCTACTCTGTAAAGGGCACCTAGTCTGTCTGCTGATGAACAACTGTAGTTTTGCAGGGTTGCTGTGGGTTTTTTGGACTCACTTTAACTGTCAGTATTGTCGTCATCCCTCAAGTCACATTGGACACCATTGTAAAAAGTAAAATAAGCATTTTTATTTTTTAGGATTACCCGGGGCTGTGTTGAACAATTGACAAGTATCTCAATTTCTCTTTTGTGCGCTGAATCATCTTGTATCTTTCAGAATAAAAGCCTTTATTCACTGAGTTTTATAAAAGGTGGCTTATTATTTAGTAGCAGCATATAGAGGAGGTAGATATCATAATTTAACAAGTTTTATACTGTGTCAAATAAGTGCTGATAAACTGAACCAGACTGAATATTCAGACTTCTGTAGCTCTGTGGAATGAATTATACTGTCGTAACTCTGCACCACAATTGTTTCTTTTCTCTGTATCGACAGAATCAACACAAACTGTACTGTTTTCTATAGTTTCTGGACTTCTGAATTTTGACTCAACTCACTGCTGTATATTTGAACTGCTGGATCTTTAACTGACTTCTGTAGTCAATCCTGAGTGACTGAACTGCACTGACTTCTGTCTAGAAATTCTCTCTTGATTCTGAAACCCAGTAAATTTTCTACCAGTTCTTCACAACCCCTTGGTTCACAAGCCTTGTACAATCTAATCAAGTTCTGTTTCTGTACCAAATACTCTCTACACTGTTAACACATCTCATCCTTAACAGTGTTTTGGCCTAAAGGTTATTTCACTGAGCTCATTCATGACCTTCAATGAAACATTCCTTTGTATTGAAACTGCACTTACTGAAAATGCAATTAAAATGTGAAATATGAAATTAATGTGTAGGTCTGCTTTAATATGGCAGCATTTCTAGGACTATGCAAAGAGAATGCTATATTTATGTAGGATTTATGTTGAGCCTGATCTTACATCACTGAAGAGGATTTGCCTTCAACCTACTGCAAATATATACATATTTGGCTTTTCTCCTTCATTTTGGGTTATTCCAGGTAATATGTAGCAGATCCTTGATTGCACTTGTTGGCTAAAGTTTTGCTTAAAAGTAACAAACAGGCTAATACACTCAAGTGTACCAGCCTTTGATAGCAGTTTAGTCGAATACCAAAGCATTTACTGTATTTTTTCTGTCTGTTTGCAAAAAAACTAAAAAAAAAAAAAAAAAAATACTTCTCCTTTCCTAAACTTTCCTAGCTAGTTGTTCCAGTGATCAGATTTTGCTGATCCCTGGGCTTTGTATTTGGTTCCTGTGTTCCTCCATTTTCTTGTGTGGCCAGAGGTAGTTTCTTTACTCACCAGTGGGAGTGGGGAGTACTGAGCTGCTTGTTTGTCCTCAGAGGAGTGGTTAAAGACCGCAACTAGTAAATGTTAAGTTGTCAATCTCGCCTTCATTCTTGCTGGATGGGTTCGGAGCCGATCCTCGGCTCCGACTCGGCACTAGCTTTAGCTCGAGAACTCCTTTTACCAGCTCGAGGCAACCCTATATCCCATGATGCAAGGCGGAACTACCTCAGATCTCGTTTGCCGCTTAGCGAAAGAGGTCTCCTTTGCCAGCTGAGGTAAGTTTTTCTTGTTAAATAAGAGAAAAAAAGTTAGTTAGGGGTTTAATTTCCCTTCAGTGTCAGGTTAGCCTGTATTAGTACAGCCCACCCTATTCCCTCCCTTTTTAAACTTTTAATATAGTTTTTTCAGTTAAATTTTTAGTCAGGCCTAGTTCCCAAGTTATTCCTTCCTGTGTGTCTGTGTAGGGATTAAGTTGTGTGTTTGTGGGGACTGTTTGTGAATATCCTTTTAGGATGTCTAGGGAAGGCAAGGTCTCAGGCTTCAAGAAGTGTGACCAGTGCTGTCAGAAAATGTCCCTGACAGACGGTCACACTTCTTGTGTGTATTGCCTGGGGCCTTTGCACCTGCAGGACTCCTGTGCGTTGTGTCATGCCTTTAGCCAGCGAGTCCTGCAGGAAAGGAGGAACAAACTGATCCTCCGAGGTTTGTTGAAACCTGAAGGTTCTCCTCCTAAGCAAGGGGCAGGAAAACCTCTTAAGCCACCGGGCTCAGGCTACAGTGTCTAAGCCTCCTCCGGTGGCTCCGGCTCCGTCGGAGCCGATATCGGCTCCGGCTGGAACCGATGCTTCTTCTGCCAAAGTAGTGGGTTCGGTGCCGGCCGGCTCCGATACCCTGACTACTGTTGCCTTGTCGGCTCCGGCTGGAGCCGACACTTTATCCAGCATCGGAGCCGAGAGATCCTCAGCTCCATCTGGGGTTCAAGGGACTTCGGCTCCGATGGCTTCGGTCCGCAAGAGATCCCGGTCCCCTTCGATACTAAGTATCCACTCGGCTCCGGGGTCTCCTCTTTTGTCGGAGCGGAGCCATCGGAGCCGATCTTCGAGATCTTCCAGGCTGTCTGACCACGATTTGGAGAGGGTGGTAAGCAGGCTGTTGAAGTCTCAGGCACTGGCCCAAATGCTCCATAGCCCGTCTCAACAGACTTGGGCTATAGCCCCAATTCTTGAGATTCCTCCTCCGACTCCACACCAGAGTTCGGAGCCGGAGCTTCTTGGGACAGCGACTGTTTCGATGCCGGAGCCGATACATCCTTCCGCTCCGTCATCCTCGGCTCCGATCTCCTCCTTGAGACTTTCCTTGGAGGGATCCGGTCGAGTTTCCACTGTCGGCTCCGAGGGGCTAGTGGCATCGGACCCTTGTCCGACCCGCTCTCCCTCTCGGGCTTCGCTTTGGTAAGCTCGGCGCCGACATCTGCCTCGGAGCCTTCTCCATCCTTGGAGCCGACCATTCCTGTTTCTTCGGAGCGGGTGTGTTCAGGTCTCCCGGGGAGAGGAGCCTTTGAGGTGATGAGGAGTGTCCTGGCCTCTGAGCCTGGTCAACGGTCTATCCCTCTAGCTCCTCCCTCATCAGTGCCTGCAGAAGCCTCTTGCCAGCCTCTTGCTCTCAGGCCCAGGGATCCATCGCCCCAGGTTTCCCCACTGGGAATTTCCTCCTCTTCCGAGGTTTCTCCTGACCCTGCAGGTGAACCCCCTCGGAAGAGGACGTGTAAGAGGAAACACACAGACTCCCCTGAGTCTACTACATCTGATACCGACTTAGATGAGTCGGAGGGTTCCCACGGTCCCCTCTGAGGATGTCTCTTTTTCAGACATCCTTGAGCCCCACAAACAGAGGGGGAATTGGCCTCCATTGACCCCTCCGAGGATGAGTCGGTATACCTGGAGGCTTTGGATCCCGACCCTCCACCTCCTGGGTGTCTCCGCCTTCGACCCACTCATGCAGGTAGTGGCTCGGAAGGCGTGGCGCTCCAGATTCTGTGGAACCTGTCCCCAGGAGACCATCCAAATTCATCACGGCCCCTTCGGACAAACAGTTCCTGTCCAAAGGTGTCTCTGTGGATGCTATGGTGGTGGCGGCCACTAAGAAGGAACTGGCGGATCCTTCAGTACCTGTCCATCCTCCTAATAAGGATTCTAGGACCATGGACAGGTATGGAAAGCGGATGTTTTCTTCAGCGACCTTTGCAATGCGTTCGCTGAATTACCTTTGTCACTTCACCAGGCTTCAACGAGATATTCTCAAGGAACTGGGGGAAGTAGTCCAGGATCCTTCAGCTGCTGGGGCTCAGGAAAAGATTGCCTCTCAGCTAGCTATCCTGAATTCGATATCTAACTCCTCCATGCGGCTCATATCTTATGCAGCTGATGGAGCGAGCAGGGCCGCAGGCACAGGTGTTGCTCTTAGACGCCAAGCCTGGATGCGGCTGTGTAATTTTGCGGACCCCTTTAAGGCGTCCTTCACCAACACCCCTTTGACGGTTCGGCTTTGTTCGACCTCAGGTGAAGGATACTTTGACCAGATGTGAACAAGACGGTAAAACTCTTTCTGCCGTTGGAGTCCAGTTTTCCACTCCTAGACCATATCCCAAGGGTCAGAAGGGGGGGAAGATGTGGTTCCGTAAAGCCCAATGAGCTACACGGACACACGTGGTCAGTTTACCCCTAGAGGCAGAGGGGTAACAATAATAGCCGCCCTAGAGGCAGGGGGTCCTCAGAACCAGGGCAACAGGGAGCCTCTTCCTGAGAAGCCCTTTCAGCATCCCTGAGGTGTTGCCCGACTGTCCACCCTTGGAGGCAGTCGGGGAAGAATTCGCTGTACCCAGTAGCCTGGCAATCCCTATCACAAGAGAAGTGGGTACAGTCGATTATATCCGAGGGCTACAAAATCCCTTCAAAGGTTTCCCTGCTCTACAATCCCTTCCAGACATCTCACCCGGTCAAAGGGATTTGGCAAAACAGGAAGTTTCAAAACTCCTGGGAAAAGAGCCATCCAAACAGTGCCGGCAGACCAAGTAGGATCCGGCTTCTACTCAAGATTCTTTTGGTCCCCAAAAGGACGGGTGATTGGAGTCCAATACTAGACCTAAGCAGACTAAACAAGTCTGTCAAAATGGCAAGATTCCGGATGGTCACGCTGCAATCCATTCTGCCCTTTCTGGGCAAGGACAACTGGATGTGCTCGATAGACCTTCAGGATGCGTACTATCACATAAAGATTCACAGACGCTCCAGAAGGTTTCTCCGCTTTTGGCTGGGAGCCAGTCATTACCAATTCAGAGCACTGCCCTTTGGCCTCACTTCAGCCCCCAGAGTGTTCACCAAATGCATGGCGGTGGTCACAGCTCACCTGAGACGACGAGGATTCCAAGTGTTTCCTTATTTGGACGACTGGCTCCTCTCCGCCACCTCCAGGCATCAGCTTCTTCGGTCCAGAGACTACACCTTACAGCTTTGCAAGAGTCTAGGAATTTCGTGAATTTGAAAAATCCTCTCTGCTGCCTTGCCAATCTATCACCTTTATAGGCAGAGTTAGATACGTCAAAATGTTAGCCAGACTAACAAATCAAAGGATTCTGGACATCCAGAAATTTGTTCAGCTTCTGTTACAAAGCAACAAGGTCAAAGCCAGGTTTGTCTTGAAGGTTCTAGGCCTAATGGCTGCAGCCATTGTTCTTCTTCCACTAGCTCGCTTCCACATGCGTCTCCTGCAGTGGATGTTGTTCACGCAGTGGTCGTACCACGATCTGCCCATGAGACACGAGATCTTAGTGACACAGTCTTGCAGAGCTCATCTACGATGGTGGGTATCTTCCCCTCTTCTTCAACAGGGCCGACCATTTGTTCCCCCTCCTCCAGTTGCCACAGTCACCACGGATGCCTCTCTGATCGGGTGGGGGCATTATCAGGGCAGGATGGTCCACGGACGTGGCAACCCATAGAATACCACCTGCACATAAATGTCCTGGAGATGAGAGCAGTGCTTTTAACGTTGCAAGCCCTCGACGACTTTCTTCCCACAGGGACTATTGCAGTACAGACGGACAACATGTCCGTGGTCTGGTACATCAACAAACAGGGCGGAACCAGGTCCTATCCCTTATGTCGAGAAGCTCTCAGACTTTGGCAATGGGCGATCTCTTCTCAGCGGTTTCTGATAGCAACGCACATCCCGGCAGGTCCAACCTATTGGCGGACAGGCTAAGCAGATCTATTCTGATGCCTCACGGTGGTCTCTCAATCAGTCTGTAGTGGATCAGATTTTTTCTGAAGTGGGGCACCCTTGTTGCGATCTTTTCGCTACCCCTCAAAACAGCAAGTGCCCAGATTACTTCACACTATTTCCTCTTCCAGGCCAACCCTTGAGAGACTCTCTAACCCAGGATTGGCCTCGGGGACTTCTTTATGCTTTTCCTCCCTTTCCATTGATTCCACAAGTCATTCAGAAAGCCACCGTTTTGAGAGCCAAATTGATCCTCATTGCTCCATATTGGCCTCGACAAATTTGGTTTCCGTCTCTACATCATCACCTTCTGGTGCAGCCCTGGCATCTGGACCCAGTTCGGATCTTTTGATCCACCAGTCGGGTCAGCAGCACCGAGCCATTCATTCTCTCAACCTCACTGCTTGGTTGCTCCACTTCCTTCCCTAGCCAGGCTACCAATGATTTCTGACTCAGTCAGAGACATTTTAGTGTCTTCTTTAAAGTCGTCCACTAGAACTGTTTATGCTAGCAAGTGGCGGCTTTTCTATTTGGGCAAACGCCAAAAATATTGATCCCTTCACCGCTCCTATACATTCTGTTTTGGATTTCCTGGCGGAGGTTTTTCATTCAGGATCGTCATCATCTACAGTCAAAGTACAAATGGCTGCTATTTCCAAATTTCATGTTGGCTTGCAGGACAATAACATCATGTCTCATAGGTTATGCAAAGCCTTTTTGAGAGGAGTTTTTCTCCTAAAACCACCTGTGAAACATCCTCCTCCGCAATGGGATCTGAACTTAATGTTGGCATCCCTAATTCTACCTCCTTTCGAACCGTCTGCTACGTGTTCTTTAAAGTTGTTGACATGGAAAACTATATTTTTGCTGGCTGTTACTTCTGCAAGAAGAGTTTCTGAGATTCAGGCCCTCTGTATTCGTTCACCTTATCTGGTGTTTCATAAGGATAGGGTTTCGCTCAGGACTAACCCTTCCTTTCTTCCCAAGGTTGTATCTCAAGCCAATATTAACCAATCTATTGATCTACCAGTTTTCTTTCCTAACTATTCTGACAGAGCTGAACAGAAGCTGCACTTTTTGGATGTTCATCGTCAGCTCAGGTACTATTTACATAGGACTAAACAACTTAGAAAATCAGACCAATTGTTTGTCTCCTATGCAGGAAACAGGTTGGGTCTTCCAGTATCTAAAGTGACCTTATCTAGATGGTTGACTTCCACCATTTCCTATGTGTACTCTCTAAGGGGCAAACAACTATCTTCTAAGCCAAAAGCTCATTCGACTAGGAGTTTATCCACTTCTGTAGCCTTTCAGGATAGACTTCCCATTGACACTATTTGTGCAGCAGCTACTTGGGCCACGCCTCATACTTTTGTGTCTCATTACAAGTTGGATTTGGCCTCCAGAGATAGGGCCAGTTTTGGTTCCACTGTTCTCAAGAGTCTGTTCCATTGAGCCACCCGGGATACAGGTGCTAGGGACGCGGTCCCATCCAGCAAGAATGAAGGCGAGATTGACAACTTAACATTTAGAAGTTATGTACCTACCATAACGTTCCATGTTAGTTGTCTTCATCTCGCTTCTTCTTCATCCCACCCTCCTTCTCCCTGGCCTGGACAGATCTTGGAGAGTTCCTATTAGATTGCTTCCTCTGGAGCATTGTTATGAGGACTTCTTTTAGGAACCATGGTTCCTAATTATATTAGGATAAGTCTTTAGCAGGGTTAGTTAGCTGCCAAACGAGATCTGAGGTAGTTCCGCCTTGCATCATGGGATATAGGGTTGCCTCGAGCTGGTAAAAGGAGTTCTCGAGCTAAAGCTAGTGCCGAGTCGGAGCCGAGGATCGGCTCCGAACCCATCCAGCAAGAAGAAGGCGAGATGAAGACAACTAACATGGAACGTTATGGTAGGTACATAACTTCTAATTCGTTGGCCATTTTGGGTCATTTCCTGTTTTTTCCAGCCCCCTGCTATAAAGCACGCTTTGGCGGGCTTTTCTGGCATTAGAGAACTTGGCATAGCTCCTCGTGGTCCCCTGCAGAGTTCCTAAGCCAGCAGAGAGCAGAAAAAGCAACTTTCTTGATTATAAGTATTTTTTAAACATTTTATTTTGCATTTTTCGATCTTTTGAGCTTTTCGACTACTGTTTGTGCCTGTATTACTGTTTTATTACCTGATTTTCCTGTTTTTCTGTGCTTAAATTGTTGATTGCACTTGTTGGCTAAAGTTTTGCTTAAAAGTAACAAACAGGCTAATACACTCAAGTGTACCAGCCTTTGATAGCAATTTAGTTGAATACCAAAGCATTTACTGTATTTTTTCTGTCTGTTTGCAAAAAACAAAAAAATACTTCTCCTTTCCTAAACTTTCCTAGCTAGTTGTTCCAGTGATCAGATTTTGCTGATCCCTGGGCTTTGTATTTGGTTCCTGTGTTCCTCCATTTTCTTGTGTGGCCAGAGGTAGTTTCTTTACTCACCAGTGGGAGTGGGGAGTACTGAGCTGCTTGTTTGTCCTCAGAGGAGTGGTTAGAGACAGCAACTAGTAATTCGTTGGCCATTTTGGGTCATTTCCTGTTTTTTCCAGCCCCCTGCTATAAAGCACGAGTTAGCGCAGAGTTGCCACTGTTGCACACGAGCAGCGGCGGTTAAACTATTCTGGCCACCTAAATTCCACTCTTCAAATTTTCCCTTAAAACTACCTTCCTCGAACTGTACTGCCGATCTAACTAGCGTATCCTATAACTAAAAGCTTCATCTCTACTTGATTCCCAAGTAGACTATTCTCTATCTGTAAAGCCTAGCACTTGCTCCTACAGTACTTGCACCTTGATAAAGCACTATTATTATAGATAGTACCCCACCAGCCTAGAACCCACATCCCCCGGAGTCTTTTGTAAGTTTTTTATCTATTACTTCTAGCATGTCGAGGGATCAGTTGCTAGTGTCCTCTCCTGCTCAACTGGTGAACCTGGGAATATTGAGGCAATGTTACAATTGCCTCATGTACACGGACAATCCTCTCCTTCTCCCACAAAACACAAATACATGCGAGAGATGCAACTATACGGCCAAACTGGAGGCTGAGAGCTCTCAACATAGGACTGGCAAGACCAGACAGGAGGAGAAGGTAACCACACACACTACATACCCAGTCACACATAGTACCATCACAACTTCAAATCATACACATAATCACACAGACATACTCGGAGGCTCTGACCAAAAATCTACCAAAACAGCAGAGGCCTCCAAAGCAGACACCCAAACTACCACCTCAGGACCCAACACATGCAACACATAGACCACACAGTCAGAGTGTCAAACAGTCACAGCCCTTAAGGCCAAACACAATGCCAGACAACACTAGTCATTGGTGACTCCATAGTCAGGCACACTGACGTCCCGCTCACCAGACTGAGTAAGGAGAAGGTCACAGTAAGCTGCCTGTCGGGCGCTAGAATCCGCCACATAACGCAAGCACTCAGGTCTCTCAACAGCAGGTACAAGTACGACTCAGTCATTGTCCATGCTGGTGTCAACGACCTGAGACGTACCTCCTTGGACTACATGAAAAGAGACATTGAGGAGCTCTCTGATTATGTAGCCCAGGCAGGTATGACCCTGACCTTGAGCAGTATCCTACCTTCACCTAGAATGATGCCACAATACAGTGATAAGATGATCAGCTTTAATAATTAGCTTAAATTTTGGTGTCATTCAAAGGGGATCCGATGTCTGTCTGCCTGGGATGACATGCTGGACAAGCCACGCTGCTTCGCAAGGGACGGCTTGCACCTGTCACCCCTGGGCTTCCAGATATTGGCAAAGGCTCTTGCCACCCCCATAGTGCCTTTTTTAGGCAAGGCTCAAATTCTAAACCTACCACCCTAGAACACAAAAAAGGAAAAAAACTAAGGGTAATGCTGCTCAATGCCAGAAGCTGTGACAGAAACCTGGTTTAAGGCTCCTGAGAGCACCCCAGCACTATCAGGTTTCACCTCATATCATGCGTTCCGGCCCCAAAATCCGGACAACACCAAGAAAGGAGGGGGGGTGTCCATATTCATAAAGGACACACACACCTCAAGGTTGGTGGCAACCCACGATGCATCGGAGACCATCCAGGTGCAATTAACCATAGGCAAGACTGCTCTGCAATTTGTAGCATGTTACAGGCCACCCTCTCAAACTCAGGAACCCCAGATGGCCTTCCTGAAAACACTGGAGGGGATAAATGTATCTCCAAACACCATCATACTAGGTGATTTCAACTACCCTAATATAGACTGGGAACACTACTCAAGCCCAAACACTCTAGCCCAAAGGTTCCTGGAGTTCATAAACTCAAATGCCATGGAACAACTAGTCACCATCCCAAGAGGAGAAAACATACTTGATCTCATCATCACGAACATGGGATCACAATGTTCAACACCGGACGTATACCCCTCACTGGTGAGATCAGATCATAAACTAATCTCGCTGGAGGTCCTCATCCCGCCCCCACCTGAAATAAAAAAGACCACAGTGAAAAACTTCTCAAAAGCCGACTTCACACTTCTAAAAACTAGTGTGGTCTCCTTTAAGGCCCCTGAGCCAGTGGTAAACATTACTCAAACCGCTGAATCACTTACAAATGCCTTCTACCAGCACCTACAGGACTGCATGGATCAGGCAATCCCAAACAAAACTAAGACTCTTTGTACCAAAGGCAAGCGTCCAGTCTGGTGGACCCCAGCCATAAACAAGCTCTACAACAAAAGGAGGAAGCTACTACAAGATAGAGCAAAATCCTTGAAAGGTAAGACACCTTTGATCATTATAAGTAAAAAACTAAGAGCTCTCATAAAATCATCCAAGGCAAAATTTGAGAGAAAAATCACCAAGGACTCAAAACACAATCATAAGGCCTTCTTTAGCTATGTTAGAAACCTAGGAGGAAACTCCCAGATATGCTCAGAATTAGTTCAAAATGATGTGAAGATTACTGAACCTACACACATTGCCAACATACTGGCTGACAGGTTCAGTGCAAACTTCTCCCCCCCAAAAGGAGAGATATCTATACCAGAGGATTGTTGCCCCCCAAACATCTCCAACGCCCAAGTGAGAACTGCTCTCTCTAAGGCAAAAAACACAGCATCCATGGGACTGGATGGTGTCCCCGGCTGTGTGCTCCACGAACTCAATGAGGAATTAAACCCGCAGTTAGGACAGCTGTTTAATCTTAGCCTCACCTCAGGATACGTACCCAAGGAGTGGCACACGGCGACTGTGGTCCCACTTCACAAGGGCGGTGCCTCCACCGACCCTGGAAATTACCGTCCCATTAGCTTGACAAGCCTTATCTCCAAAGCCATGGTGAGGATCATAATGGAACTCATAAATAAAGACATAGGGAACTTGCAGACTTTGGATCCAACCCAGTTTGGCTTTGTCAAAGGCAGATCATGCCTTTTAAACTTGGTTGACTTTTTCGAAACAGTCACCAAGGCCATTGATGAGGGCAAGGCAGTCCATACAGCCTACCTCGACCTGGCAAAGGCTTTCGACACAATACCCCACTCAGGTATCATCGAAAAACTCATTAGCTTGAATGTAAACCCATACATCACAAGATGGGTTGCAAACTGGCTAAGTGACAGAACACACAGGGTCAGAGTTGCTGGCGCCATGTCAGACTCAAAGCCTGTCACAAGTGGTGTCCCACAGGGCTCAGTCCTGGGACCACTCTTGTTCGGCATCTACTTTTCTGAAGTACAAGTAAACACAAGAGGGTTATGGCTGACAAAGTTTGCAGATGACTGCAAACTGGGCCATAGTCAACACATCTGACACAGATATCCTTCAGAAGGGCCTCACAGAAACGGATAACTGGTGCCAGAGCCATGGCCTAAAGTTAAACGCCAAGAAATGCATAGTCATACCCTTCGGGAAAAACAAGGTTACCCCTAGCTACCATATAGGTGGCAATCCACTGAGCACAGAAGAAGTCATCAGGGATCTGGGGACCCAGGTTGACAGTAACCTTTCGTTTGACACTCATGTTGCCAAAGTAGTTAGGAAAACCTTCTACATTGCCCACCTGATCATGAAGGGATTCACATCTAGATCTAGGGAGGTCATCGTCCCCCTGTACTCATCACTCATTAGACCTATGATTGAGTACAATGCCCCATTCAGAATGTATCTGACCCGACACCTGCAGCAGCTGGAAAGGCCCCAAAAGTTCCTCACCAAAAGGATAAAGGGTCTCAAAAATATGTCTTATGCTGCCCGACTGAAAGAACTCCAGCTCTATTCAGTCGATACCGCTTGCTCAGAGGTGACCTGTGCCTGACGTATAAGGCCATGACAAACCCAGATTTGATGAATATGCTTCACCTCAAAAAATCTAGATCCCTCAGAACCACAAGGGCGGGAGACTTAAACCTTGACACGGTTATTAATAGAACGTGCTGGAGGGACAGATTCATCACCCAGAGACTCCCTATGCTGTGGAACAAAATCCCGGTACATGTGAGGCAGAGCATCTCGCTGGCCTTGTTCAAGAGGAATCTTGACCAATGGATGGTAGATCGCAGATATACCCCAGGGATTACTTCAGTGTCACTGCTTGACAGAGGCACAGCAAAATAATAGGCATAGTTCTTCTTCAAACTAAAGGGGTGGTGAAAGCCACATAACTATGGGCTAGGCTTATAAATGCCCTTGGGCAGATAGCCTAGTATGGACATATGTTGTGTTGCACAGTTCAGTTTACAAGTCTCCCCGTGGAGCAATTGGTACCGAGTTCCTGCTTCAAACTTCCATAAGATCAACCACTCCCTTGGGTTTCAAATAGTGACTTTTGTATTTTCCCATCCTCAGCACACTAGACATCCTTGGCCCCTTCCCCCTGCATATTAGGCATGCATGTTGACATGTTGGATTCCCTCATGTACACAGTCATCCTGTCCTAAAGCTTCTGCAATAAAGCATTACTGCTGTTAATCACCCCGTCCTGTAGCCTGGAGGGGAGATGCATTCTGAAAAACCTTTCTCTTCAGTACTTGCCCTTGATACCTACATATTCCACATGGTTCCCCAAGTAATAAAGTAGCATCCTCTAGACACCAGTAAGGCTACACCTCCTTTTGTGCCCCCTATGATTAGGGTGTGCCCTTTTTGCAGTAGCCCCTTATTTTCCCGGCTTACCTTCATGGATGTAGGTCTCCCTAATATATTGAAATACCCTAGCGCGCTCTGTATGATAGGTCAGCCCAGTAACATTTCAGGTAACTAACCTGTTATCCATCTAAGCAATGGTTATACTCTACCAGGTCATGAAATCAAACTTTCTCATTCACTTCAGATATTTTAAAGCCAATTGACCAGCCCATATGTGCCACCTTCAGCTTCACATTTCTGAGATAATCCAAGAAAACCATACAACTTTACAAAGCCTGTTGTATAAGGAATGCATGCTCACTGCTGCTAACAATATAACACCCCCACCCGAAAACAATACAACTGATGAACTATATGTAAAATAATTTGAGTTCAATTCCATTGCATATTGGGTACCAACCCCAGAACAAAAAATGTCTGTGCTGTACCACACAGCTGCTATGACATTTATTTTCCAGTACCAAATTGTACCGTATCTCCCCTTCCCGTAGCCCACATGTTTTTAACTACAGCAGCATCCAGAGCTCAATTTACTCATCAAAAAAGTCACTTCTTTGTTTTCAAAACTGGTTAGCAATGATACCCTGTAAAAATCCCTTCCTGTTGCCCTTAAGATGACAGTTATTAGCCCCACACACTGAAAAGCACTTCACTGTTTTTTAATACATGATTACCAAGTTTCCCAGTGTCTTCCCTTGCATGGTAATCAAAATAAACAATTAAAACCAGAAATGTTCAGAAACATCATTACACTTATTTTAGAGAGCAGCTTAGACACCTCACCATCGAGTTCATATAATCTGTTCTAAGATCTTTTGTGATAAAAGATGGTGAGCAGTTGCATGCTTACGGAGCTCAATTATTGCTTCATAAAGGAGCATATCCTCTGAAAAGCCGTAATAGTTTATAGCCATCTCAAGCATATTTATCTATGTCTGCCCTATAAATCCAACTGTCCAACTGCTCAGGCAATAAGTGTAGCTGCAGCTACTTAGGTAAGCACCATTTTGGTCCGGGCTTCTTCTTACCTGACCCCACTTTAGTAGTGACTAAAGTGCTTCCCCACCCAAAGTTCTTCACAGCCGAGACATCCACTCCTGTTTTGCCACAGACAAATGATTGTCCATTCTGAAGTCCTGACTTCCTCTGACACTGTGTCCAACTTGGATTGGTCCATGTCACCCATGTGGCTGAATTAATTGTGGACGGCTTGGGGAAGGGTAATGATCAGTCTCTTATCCAGTTCTTCCAAACTGAATGACTGCAAGTAGTACCAAACTGGCAATGTCTGTACTAGAGCTTGAGCTCCTCCCTGAGTTTCCACAGTGCCCTGTTTCTCCTACTCCAGATATAGTTTGCCACTTTCAGTGGTCAGATGTAGTCTGCAAGACTTGAGCTTGACTCAGTAAATAAAGTTCTGTATTTTTGCATTAGTGTAGTTAAGACTTGGATATTTCCCCTTTCTTAAGCTTTGTATTACTTTTGTAGTAATTTTGCCACTTTTGTTTCAGTCTTTGATGTTTGCCAAGAGTGCTGTTCTCAGCATCTACAGTGTACCTAGAATTTTCTCCTCCTGTAGCTCATATGGAGTTTACCTGTATTGGTAACAAAATTGTTTGCTTGGAAAATGTTTAATTAGTCCAGTTGACCGTGTTACTACTGGAACTGTATAGATGTGTCTGTATGCCATTCTGCTCAGTTTCTGCTTACCTGTCCCTGTTGCTTCCACTTTAACTTAATACTAAATGTGTTGTGACTACTGCTGCCCCATTTTCAGTAATCAAGTTTCCAGTGCCTCTGTACTTGTATATGGTAATATTTGCACAGACTCCAGTATATCGACTTTGCCATGTTGTTATGCCTTTTTCTGTACAGACCCTCATCCGTAAGTATATCACAGCCTGCAACAAGACATGAACCTGTTTATAGTTATAGTTTCTAGCTCCATACTGACAAATTTACATTTGCCCGTATTACCTATTTTTGTGTGTTTTGCATTTGAACAGTTTATGCACCTCAAGACAAATCTGAGCTGGCAACTTTTTTAGTGCTTCTCCAGTACACTATGTATTAGGGTACAACCCAACACCCTAATAATGGGCAATTTCAACTACCCCACCGTTAACTGGGAAAACTACTCATGTACCAACTCTTTTGCTCAACATTTTCTAGAATTCATAAATTCCAACGCCTTGGATCAACTTATTCACACCCCCACCAGTGGCAGCAATATCCTAGACCTGGTCATTACCAACATGGGAAACCGATGATGTGATAGTGTTCAATCTCGCCGTTTGTTCTTACACATGGGGGTTCGGAGCCGATCCTCGGCTCCGTGTCGGCCGCTTGCAAGCTCTGCATCGAGAAGAAGCTCGAGACAATCTAATACCCACAATCCCCCTCTGCCTTTACCTCAGATCTAGTTTGCCGCTGCTGCGTTCGCATCGCTGGGAGCTAGCTCGAGCATCTTGAGATAAGATATAACTTTATTTTTGTTATATTTTAGAGAAAATTTGTTCTAATAGTACCTTTTGGTATACTTAGTGTATGTGTGTGTGAGTAGGTAGAATTTCTCGGTACCGTTAAGTTTATTTAACTGGTTAGAGTTTTTCGGGGCCTACCAACCCTTCTTAAATTTGACAACCGGACTGACATTTACATCAGATTTGACTCTTATACTGGACTTGACTTTTATCTTTCCTGTAAAATGTCTGAGAAAATTAAATCAGGCTTTAAGCATCGTCAGTGTGGCCAAAAAATGTCAGTTACTGACAACCATAGTTCCTGTGTCTACTGCCTTGGCCCTCTCCACTTACAAGAGGACTGTTCAATTTGTCACTCTTTTAGTGGGAGGGTCATGACAGATAGGCGCAGGAAACTCATGGACAGAGGGTTATTAAAACCTTCCTTTCAGGAGGCTCTGGATGCTTCAGACCAGGCATCAAAATCCTCTAAGGAATCGAAGACGTCGGAGCCCAAGTCATTGGCTCCGAGCTCTTCGAGTAAAGTTAATCACCGGTTCCACAGACTTCGGGGCCGAGTGTTCAACTGGTGTCGGTTCCTGAGCCTAGAGTCTTGGAACCAGTGATGGAGCTCCCTACATCGACTTTATTGAGGTCGACTCCGTCTTCGGTTCCTTCGACCCGTTCTTCTTCCAAGCTCTCCGATGTCGATGTGGATCGTGTGGTGCAGAAGTTATTGGAGCATTCGGCCCTGTCCAAACTTATTTCAGTTTCCACCCAGTTGGTGTCTAAACTTGAAGGCCTCCCGTTGTCTCCATCCATTCCTCCTCCGAGACCTGTCCGGTCTTTGGAGCCGGAAGAGGTTGATCTTCTGATTGTGGAGCCCTCGGGTCCAGAACCGTCTTTTTCTCGGTCTGTTCCTCTCACCTCGACTCCGTCGGACCCGGTACCGGAGTCTCGGAGCCGACGATCTGTCCTTGGTTCCGGGGCCGAGAGTCGAACCGACGTTTTGGTTCCGACTCTTCCCCTCGGGGCCTCGGCACGGATCGATTCGGCTCCGTCCTTGGGGTCGATGCCTTCGGTGCCTGTTTCGGGGATTCTTCCCATTTCTTCGGAACCGGGAGATTCTTCGACTCGGGACCCGGGGGCTTTCGATCTAATGAGGAAGGTGTTGTCTACCCAGACAACCACATCAGTGGAAGCAACCTCTCCTCCCCATAAAGGGCCGTTATCCTCCTCTGCACCCACGGCCACATCCAAGCGTCGAGCACCGGTGTCTCAGCCACCCCTGGAGGGTGCCCCTCTTCCTCGGAGGCTTCTTGGATGCTCCCACGAAGAAGTCCCTAGGAAAAGATTGTGTAAGAGGAGACACTTGGATTCTCCACAAGAATCCTTGACATCCGATACTGACTTAGATGAGTCAGAAGGGTCCCCTAAGTCACCTTCAGAAGATGTCTCTTTTTCGGACATATTGGAGATCCTGAAACAGAGAGGTGACTGGCAGTCCCTCCCCCCTTCTGAGGATGAGTCAGTCTTGCTGAAGGCATTCGGTGCTCGCCCTTCTTCCTCCTGGGTCACTCCGCCCTTCGATGAATTAATGGAACTTATTGCTCGAAGGGCGTGGGAGGCTCCTGACACAGTGGAACCAGTCCCAAGGAAACCCAATAAATATATTACTGCTCCCCAGGACAAGACTTTCTTAACAAAAGGAGTTCCAGTGGACGCTATGGTGGTGGCAGCGGCCACGAAAAAGGAGATGGAATCTTCCTCATCTGTCCATCCCCCTAATAAAGATTCTAGGACGATGGACAGGTATGGGAAGCGCATTTTTAGTTCAGCGGCTTTTTCCATGCGATCCCTGAACTATTTGACCCACTTTACACGGCTACAGAGGGATCTAGTCAAAGAGTTGGGAGATACCCTCCAGGGTACTACGGATGCTGCTGTCTCAGAGAAAGTGACGGCGCAACTTAATACCCTTACATCCATTGTGAACTCGTCCGTGAGGCTGATCTCTTACGCAGCCGGTTTCGAGTAGGGCAGCAGCTTCAGCGATTGCTCTTCGCAGACAATCCTGGATGCGCTTATGTTCATTTTGGGAAGCCTTCAAGTCTTCCTTTACTAACGCCCCATTTGACGGTGCCACTCTCTTTGGCCCCAAAGTAAAGGAGACCCTTACCCGGTGTGAGCAGGAGGGAAAGACTCTGTCTGCTGTCGGAGTCCGTTTTCCACCCCAACCAGACCGTACCCCAAAGGGCAACGTGGTGGAAAATGTGGTTTCAAAACCCCAAGGATCTTTCCCAGGCACACAGGGTGATGCCCTCTAGAGGCAGAGGAGGGGGCAGAGGTGGAAGACGCCGCCCTGGCGGCAGAGGGGTCCGCAGGATCAAGGTGACAGGGATACACTCCCTGGTAAGCCTTTCCAGCACTCCTGAGAGGAGGCTCGACTGTCCTGCTCTGGAGGCAGTCGGGGGCTGGTTAGCTTTATACCCTCAGGCCTGGCAAAGTATAACTACAGACAAGTGGGTAAAAGCGTGGTTACCAGAGGTTACAATATACCTTTTCTATCCCATCCCATTCCAAAGAAAAGACTCCCAGATGTACCGCCCCATCTGCGAGACCCAGCAGCTATAGAAATTTCAAAGCTGCTAGAAAAAAGTCATCCAACCAGTCCCAGCGGACCAGAAAGGGTTCGGGACTTACTCAAGGTTCTTTTTAGTTCCAAAGAAAACAGGGGACTGGAGGCCCATTCTGGACCTAAGCGATCTCAATACCTTCGTCAAGAAAGAAAAGTTCCGAATGGTCACGCTTCAATCGATCCTTCCATTCTTACAGAAGGACGACTGGATGTGCTCAATAGATCTGAAGGATGCATACTACCACATCAAAATGGCCAGGGCATCCAGAGATCATTTGCGCTTCCGGCTGGGTGCCAGTCACTTTCAATTTCGAGCCCTGCCCTTTGGTCTGACCTCAGCCCCCAGGGTCTTCAAATGCATGGCAGTGGTAGCGTCTCACTTGAGACGCCAAGGATTCCAGGTGTTTCCGTATCTGGACGACTGGCTCCTTTCTGCCACCACCCAGTGTCAACTTGTACAGGCCAGAGACTATACTCTTCAACTGTGTATTCACCTAGGAATATCCGTAAACTTCGGAAAATCCTTACTACAGCCATCACAGAGTATCTTATTCATAGGAGCGGAATTAAATACACATCAGTTAATTCTAAGACTTCCTCCAGAAAGGATACTTTCACTTCAGACTCACATACGTCTTCTTCTCTTGTCCAGGAAATCCCCAGCAAAACTGGTACTGAAGGTTTTGGGACTCATGTCAGCTTCTCTTATTGCAATACCCTTGGGAAGGCTGCACATGAGAGTCCTACAATGGCTACTGTTTGCACAATGGTGGATCCAACAACTACCTCTAACACACGAGATTCTTATAACGAACACATGCAAAACACACCTAAACTGGTGGCTTCAAACGTGCAACCTTTCCAAGGGGAGACCATTTGTGCTACCCACGCCTACAGTTACGGTGACCACGGACGCTTCCCTGATAGGGTGGGGGGGCATCTTTCAGGGACAGACAGTCCAAGGCGAATGGACCAATTTAGAGTACAATCTGCACATCAATGTTCTAGAGTTGAGGGCAGTGTTTCTAGCGTTGCAACACTTTGCTCCCCTTCTTCCTCTGGGAACTATTGCAGTTCAGACGGACAACATGTCGGTAGTCTGGTACATAAACAAGCAAGGGGGAACCAAATCCTATCAGCTATGCAGAGAGGCCATGAGAATCTGGCAATGGGCGGAGTCCACGGGTCGCTTTCTAATAGCAACGCACATCCCGGGGTCATCCAACGTCATAGCCGACAGGCTGAGCAGAGCAATTCTGTTACCGCACGAGTGGTCCCTAAAACAGTCAGTTGCGAAAAAGATTTTTCGCACGTGGGGCCAGCCTTCCTGCGATCTGTTTGCGTCTCCAATGAACGCCAAATGCAGGAGCTACTTTGCCCTATTACCCCTCCAGGGGAAGTCCCCAGGGACGCACTGATTCACGATTGGCCCCCGGGACTCCTGTACGCATTTCCTCCATTCCCCCTGATATCAAAGTTTCTCCAGAAAGCCAGAAACCTACACAGGACAATAATCCTCATTGCCCCATTCTGGCCTCGTCAAATTTGGTTCCCCTTTCTGATGACACACTGCATTCGGGGACCCTGGATCCTGGACCCAGAGCCAGATCTATTGACTCACTCGTCAGGGGCTCCCCATCCCGCGCTCTTGTCCCTTCATCTAGCAGCTTGGCTGCTCCAGTTCTAACTTAGCCAGGTCTGATCTTCTTTCGCCTGCAGTTCAGAATATATTAGTGGCTTCTCATAAAGCTTCCACTACTAAAACATATTCTAGTAAATGGAAGCGATTTGTATTCTGGGCGAATACACAGCAACTGGATCCTTTTATAGCTCCTTTGAATAAAATATTAGAGTTTTTAACAGACTTGTTCCATCAGGGTGCTTCTCCTGCCACATTAAGAGTTCAATTGGCTGCCATTTCTAATTTCCATGTGGAAGAATGTGGGGCTCCTGTTATGGCCCACAGACTTTGTAAAGCCTTTAAAAGGGGCCTTTCATATTAGACCACCAATTAGATCTCCTACGTCACCTTGGAGTCTAAACTTATTGTTATCTAAGTTAATGTTGCCCCCCTTTGAACCAGCCTCCTCTTGCCCATTGAAATTTTTGTCTTGGAAGACTCTCTTTTGGTAGCCATTACATCCGCTAGGCTAGTATCTGAACTTCAAGCTCTCTCCATCAAGCACCCTTATTTGATCTTTCACTCTGACAGAGTTTCTCTTTGAACTAATTCATCCTTCCTTCCTAAAGTTTGTTCTATTAATAATATTAATCAGTCCATTGAATTACCCACTTTTTCAAGAATCACTCCAACAAAATGGAGTATATGTTGCACAAATTAGATGTTCACAGACAGCTAAGGTTTTACTTGGATAGAACAAAAGATCACAGAAAAACTGATCAACTTTTTGTGGCCTTTGCTGATAACAGGAAAGGAGTAGCGGTTACCAAAAGAACTCTTTCTAAGTGGTTAACGGATTGTATAATCTATGTCTATGATTCTTCAAATCAAACTCTTTTGCACAAACCCAAAGGACATTCCACAAGGTCAGTGTCTACATCCCTGGCTCATGCAGCCCGCCTACCACTAGACGCTATTTGTGCGGCTGCTACTTGGTCTAAGCCACATACATTCATTTCTCATTATAAGGTAGACAAGGTTTCTAGGGACAGGGCAACCTTTGGTTCCACTGTGCTCAAGAACGTCCTTCCGTGAGTTCCTCAGGAACAAGGAGCTAGGGACGCTACCCATGTGTAAGAACAAACGGCGAGATTGAACACTATCACATATAGAACTTATGTCCTTACCATAATGTTCCATGTGGAGTGTTCATCTCGCCTTTGTTCTTACATTCCCACCCTCCCACCCTTAGGAAGAACGTTCAGTTTTGGTGCCTGGCCTGGGGCATTCTACTTCTGCATTGCAGTTGTTGTATATATAGTTGATATGTATATATATGTATATATGTGTATATATATATATATAGACCCTTAGTTCTGTGCATATGTGATGTAAGCATGAGTGTGCTCTTTCTGACTACTGGTTTGCTTGCAAACTAGATCTGAGGTAAAGGCAGAGGGGGATTGTGGGTATTAGATTGTCTCGAGCTTCTTCTCGATGCAGAGCTTGCAAGCGGCCGACACGGAGCCGAGGATCGGCTCCGAACCCATGTGTAAGAACAAAGGCGAGATGAACACTCCACATGGAACGTTATGGTAAGGACATAACTTCTATTTCCACACCAGAGGTCAATTCCTCGTTGCTCAGATCTGACCACAAGCTAATCAGCCTAGACATCCACATCCCACCCCCACCCCCAATTAGGGAAACCATCGTAAAAAACTTCTCCAAAGCCAACTTCACACTTAAGACAGAAGTGGCAAACTTCGACACCCATGCAGACGGGACAGTAGAGGTATGACTGCCGAATCCTACACAAATGCACTTTATAAGCACTTACACGAGTGCATGGATCATGCTATCCCTAATAGAACCAAGATGTTATCCTCCAAAAAAAGGAAGCCAATCTGGTGGTCCTCTGCCATAAACTCTACAACAGAAGAAAGAAACTGTTGCAAAAAAGAGTAAACTCCCATTACTGGAGGAACTCCCTGGTCAACCTCAGTAAGAAGCTGAGATCCCTCATAAAATCCTCCAAAGCTAGTTACGAAAACAAAATTGCCACGGGCTCTAAAGACAACCACCAAGCATTCTATAGCTGTGTCAAGAATCTAAATGGGAACACTCAGATCTGCTCTGAGTTGCAGCACAATGGCACTAAATATACAGAACCAACTGATATTGCCAACATCCTAGCAGATAGGTTCAGTGCAAGAGGGCCCATCTCTATACTGGAAGAATGCAAAGTTCCTATAATCATGGCTGCACAGGTAAAAAACACACTCTCCAAAGCCAAGAACACAGCATCCATGGGACCTGACAATATCCCAGGCTGTGTTCTACATGAACTACAGAATGAACTGGCACCCTACCCAAGTACCATGTTCAATCATAGCCTCACCTCAGGCTTTGTACCCACTGAATGGCGCACCACGACTGTTATCCCACACCACAAAGGGGGAACCACGACAGACCCCGGGAACCATCACCCCATTAGCCTGACGAGCCTAGTCTGCAAGGCCATGGAACGTATCATCGTGAACTCATAAACAAAGGCATTGGTAATCTCCAAACTCTGGACCCTACCCAGTTTGGATTTGTAAAAGGCAGATCATGTCTCCTAAACTTGATTGACTTCTTTGAAGCAGTCACCAAAGCCATAGATGAGAGTAAAATGGTTCACACAGCTTATCTAGATTTTGCCAAGGCTTTCAACACCATCCCCCACTCTGGAATTATAGATAAGCTCACTAAACTAGGTATAAATCCCTATGTCACAAGATGGGTTGCCAACTGGCTCACTGACAGAACCCACACTGTGAAAGTAGTGGATTCCAAATCCGACATCAGATGACTGATAAGTGGAGTATCACAGGGTTCAGTCCTGGGTCCTCTCCTGTTTGGTATCTACTTCTCTAAAGTGCAGGCCAACACAGAAGGTCTTTGGCTAACAAAGTTTGCAGATGACTGCAAACTAGGAGCCATAATCGAAACTCCTAACGATGTGGACAAACTACAAAAGGGCCTCACTGAGACAGATACCTGGTGTCAAAGCCATGGCCTGAAGCTCAATGCCAAAATGTGTATTGTCATCCCCTTTGGTAAAAACTCTGTACCCATGAACTACCACATAGCTGGTAGTCTACTTAATGCCGAAAATGTGATGAGACCTTGGGACACAGGTGGACAGTAGACTCTCCTTTGATGATCACATCACCACAGTGGTCAGGAAATCCTTCTACGTGGCTCATCTCATCACAAAAGGATTCTCATCCAGAAAAAAAGAGGTCATTGTTCCCCTCTACTCATCACTCATTAGACCCATTATAAAGTACAACACCCCTTTTGGTATGTACCTCACAAGACATCCACAACAACTGGAAAGACCATAGAAATACCTCAAAGAGGATTACTGGCCTCAAACAGATGCCCTATGCAGACCGTCTCAAAAAACTACAGCTTTACTCCATGGCATATCGCCTACTCAGGGGCGATCTCTGCCTAACATACAAAGCTATGTCAAACCCAGAGCTGTTGGACATGCTCCACTTAAAGAAATCCCAATCCCTCCGAGCTACACGCTCTAGGGACTTAAATTTTGTCACCACAATAAACAGAACATGCTGGAGGGATAGATTCCTGTCACAGAAACTTAGCATACTCTGGAACAGACTACCTATCCATGTCAAACAGAGCTCCTCATTAGCACTCTTCAAGAAAAATCTTGATGATTGGATGGGAAATGGGAAATTCATCCCGGAGATCACTTCTGTGGCTCTGCTCGACAGGGGCACAGGAAAATAATTTTCTTGGGTGGCAAAAGCCAGGGTACATTTTTTGGCTAGGCTTGTATGGGCCCTAGGGCCGATAGCCTAGTACCTACCCATGAAACCTATGTAAGTGGACACCCTTGGGTATTGTTTACTGCTCAGACTGACTCCATTTTCCAGCTTTCCATTCAAGTTTTGTCACAAGTGATTTTCTTGTCAAGATTTATTTCAGATACTCAATTTGACTTGTTCTCTGTATCATCTCTTCAGAATCTTAAGATTAATTTTTTTTCTAATCAAACTTTTTTTTTTTTCTCCCTCTCCCTTTTGAGGCTTACCCAAGCCTGACAGTCTTGAGATTTTAAACAGACATGCTTTGTAATTCTTCCATTACATTTAGTATTTTCCTCATTTGTCATGGGGTCTGACTTTAAAAAGTGCCAAACATGTCAGCACAAAATTCTGCCACTGCACCTTCATTTCAGTATGTGGTATGCTTGGGTCCCAAATGTCTTGATGTTTGAGACACGTTCTAAAGGACACAAGATCAGAAGAGTAAGTTCATTCTGAAAATCTTTCACATTACCACAGCTGGAGTCTTGGATGATGCTTCTGCTACTTCCTCTCAACCTAAAGGAGCTGAGAAGCTGACCTTAAAGCCTCCTGAAAAGGATAAGTACAGAAAAATGCAGAGGACCCACAGATCCCTTAAACTTGACCAAAATCTTAAGACATCTTTATCACATTCTTCAGCTCTGACACCCTCAAGTCTGATTAAACATCAACCATTAATGCTTACCTGTCGTGACAGACTATTGTGTCCTCTGTGAGCTTCAGGCCCCCTTTTGCAGCATCTGTTAGGTCTATTAAGTCTTCAAGGATTGTGGTTGAATTTGACTGGAAACAGATGAAAAGAGCCTTTACGAAGGCTCAGATAGAAATGGGGGTCATTCCACCTCCATTCATACCGTGGGTTGACAGAGTTGGTTCTCCCAGCCCCCTTACATGCTCTCTTCCTTGCTCCAATTTTGGAACCTGTGGTTTCAGAGCTGATATTTCTTCTGGTCATCACCCTGTCGACTTTGACTGCACTATCTGACCTACTTGACTCCAAATCCTTCAGAGGTGATTTTAGTTACAATTTGTTTGGAATTGCTTTGGTCCTGGACACCTCCTGACTGATTTTTCAGTCTAGGACATTTTGATCATTCTACATTGTCCTTCTTAATGCCCCCTACTTAGAGTGAGTATGAGGGCAAAACAGTTTCTGCCCTAGGAAGTCCATTTGTCTACTCCCTCCATGACCTTTCTCTGGGAATCAGAAGGGAGGAAGATTATTCTTGTTGTAAAATAAAATCCCAGCATTCTTCCCAGTTACTCTCTTCCAACAGAGCCCTTCACAGCAGAGAGGAGATCTCCAATGGACACCAGCCCAGGGGCAGAGGATGTCCACAGAACCAAGACTTTAGAGGTCCTTTTTCTGATTAAACCCTTCTAGCATTCCTGAAAATTTGTTTTTGGGACTCTTCTCTCTCTGCTTTCAGAATTAGACTGCCATCACAAAAGATTCCTGGGTAAAGAGAATTATATTCAGAGGCTACATTATCCCTTTTCTTTCCAACATTCCACTGTGGTTGACCTCTGTACTGTAGCAACTTGGACTACAATGCAAATCTTTATCGAGTACCACAAGTTGGACCTGATGCCTAGGTCAAGGGCCGCTTTTGGTTACACCATACTTCAGTATCTAGCTGTGATGCCACATGGGGCTCAAAGTAGCTGGGGAGTGTGTACCCAACCATCTGAGGATTCAAATATGTATTTACCATTGCAATAGCTCCTCAATGTTCCTCTTCATCTTCTCAATGGCCCACTAGCCTCCCCCCTTCCAGATTATCAATCGTTTTTTTTTTTCCTGTCCTGGAGGAACCTAGTAGACTTATCCCTGAAACCTTGCTCTTGAAAACCTTGCTCTTGATCTCTTGTTTCCGGCACTCTGCCATCTGTTATAGGCAAACTCGATATGAGGTATGTCTAGTTGCATAGCATTACTAGAGAACCTGAGCTCTAGAAAAGCTCTGCAGAAAGTTGCTTGCTCAGACCTGCTGTGAGGTGGTTAACCCAAAAAAGATAGATGGAAAGGGACAACAAGGATCTGTTATTGCAAGTACATAACTTTCATATTCATTCCTGTTGCACCTCAGTTGGGAATCTGTTTTACCAGGAACCTTAGGCAGAAAATTAACAGTTCTTTTGAGAAGGAACTCAGTACCCAAAGTGTAGTCCTTCCTCTACATCTTCTGTAAGATTGCATCTGTACAGTCCCCTCCTTTAGAATCCACTGGGGTAATATGATGAGGGAGCTGGTAAAAGATGAAATGAGCTAGCTGTCTTGTACTTCCTTTCCATTTTGGAGACAGTAGGAAAAGGCCCCTATTCCTCTACTGCTGCTTCCCTTGGCACATTTTCAAAACTACCTTCCAACTACCAACTCCTATGTTACCACCAACTCTGCCATGGTCAACATCCTGACCTGCATCTGTGACTTCAGTACTGACCTTATTGGTCAATAAGCCCAGGGTTCTCATTGAAGAGTGGCACTGATTTCAAAGCTGACCCTACCACCACGGTCAGTGATGGTCTTGTTAGCATTTCAGGCCTGAGCACCAAACTGCATTCAGCATTGATGCCTGCCTTGGCGCCAAGGTTATGACATCCTTTACATTGATATTTTGGGCATTAAGGCATTTGGACTTCTTATTATTCATGGTGCCAGGCTGCATGACTTCAGCAACCAAGAAACTGGAATCTGTGCAGAACCATGTCTTTAATATGGACAATTGTCTAGAGAAGCCAGCAGCAGAGTTTGTACCACTCAGTGACTCCTATCCTCTTCTCTCCAAAGATGCAGGGGGAATAAGAAGCCACTAAAGAGAGAGAGGTGATTTATCTCTAGTTCTCTTTCACACATTTCAACGTGTCCTCCCCAATTGTACCTAGGAAAAGGAATTGCAAAAGGAAGCACTTAGACTTGACTACATGGTCTCCCTGAATGACTTTAATACTACAGTAATAAATACTATGGACAAAAAAAATTAGTAGACCCTTCAAGACCCTGGTATGGTAGAGAGTATACCAAAGAAACTGAGCATAATTGCCCAGCAACACTGGACCAAGGCACCTTTGGCAAAAACTATGATTGTAGCTGCCACTCTGAAGAGGGGCCAGTGATTCATCCCTACAACAGTGCGTCTTGGGCCATAGATCGCTTCAGTGTGTTTACATTTTTGACAACTTTACTGTAAAGGCCTTAAAATTCCTGACAGACATGGTGAGATTTTCAGCATTGTCTAGCAAAGGAAACTATACAAACCTTGAACTACTTGCCTCATGGGAAACTATAGTTTAAAATGATTTCCCACTTGTCCTCTGTAAACAAAGCATCCATGCTGTCCATATGTGTTATACATTAGATAAAGCAGTGCATGTGGCTGTGTCTCAAGCACTCTTCATTTGCAGAAAATGTCAAGGTGTTTACTAATGTAATGGCTGTTCATGCTTAAGGACACAAGTTAAGGAAAAGCTGCTTAAAAACAAGCAGGAGGGGAAGGCACCCAACGGCTGTTTGGGCTGGGTTTTCCACTCTACAAAGGGCTTACTTTCACAAAGGAGTACCAGGGATATATTTTTCAAGAAATATCAATAGCCTCAATTTAAGCAGCAGCTTTCTTAAACAAAACTAGCATGGCTGCGGCAGATATCAGAATAATTACCTGCTGGAACAGAAGTGGTCTACAGAATCAGGGTTTTTGTACCCTCCTTTCAGGAGGGCAACCACAGAAATCTCTAAGGATTTTTTCCAGCTGTTCAACTCTGAAGGCTGTCTGTTGTGTTGGAGGGGTGCATTTGTTCTGGCTGAGTAGCAGGACGTCACGTGAGAGGCAGATCTGGGGGTGGGGGGTAATGTCCACAGGCTGTACAATATTCTTTGTATTCCTTCCCAAACTGGCCTGCCTTCCCCCTACTGGACATCCCACCTAATCAGCATGAGAAAACCAGTCAAGAAGTGACTAACCTCAATTGTCAAAAAGAGGCAAAGGACTTCAAGCCCATACTGGATTTCAGTGTGGCCTAAACCTTTATGGATCGCCAAGATGCCCACCTAATGTAAAGATAGCATCGGTACTAAGGACGTTGCTGCATTTCAAGCTCATGCCACTACCATTTGAGAACCATTTTATTTGGTCTCAGTGCAGTCCTCAATCTCTTCCCCAAATACTTGGCAGCCATAACAGTTTATGTCCGGCTGAGGGGAGCTGAGGTCTTCCCTTTCTTGCACAGCTGGTTTATAGTACCTACAACAAGCACACCTTAAGTAAAACTCGTAGATCACTTACTCCTGCTCTTGTCCTTGGGGAGTTTTGGTGAACACTACAAATTCTTAGTTGGATCCATCACAAACACAAATTTTCATACGTTGCCAGCTGGATATGAGGGTCTGTCTGGTAAATCACTATGGATGGAGTTATGAGTATTACAAAAGTGTGTTTAGGGTCATCTGACACTTTCACAAGCCACAGCATAGCCATCTACTTTGACAATATGGTTTTGGTGTGGTATATCAGCAAACATGGAGGAACGTGCTTTTAGCCCCTCTTGGGGAGTGATGTAGATACGGGAGTGCGCATTGTTTTCTCAACACTTTCTCATAACACATATTCTATGTCAAACCAGTTCTCTAGCAGATAGGCTGGGTGCTATGCAGATGCTGCACAAGTAGTCCGTACATCAGTTGGTGGTGAGTATATGATCTTATATCACAGGGAAAGCCTTGGTATGACCTTTTTCATTCTTGAGCAACTCTAAGAACAGCAGCACAGCCTTCCTCATTTCCTTCACAGGCACCCCTGGATGCTCTAGTTCAGAAGTGCCCCCCCCCTTTTCTCAAATTATGAAATTTGCACAGAAAGCCAGAATGAGCAATAGTAAGGTTATTCTCATAGCCCCATTGTGGCACAGATGTGTACCCCCCCCCCATTCAGCTTTGACTTCATTTGTTAGAATCTTTGAATTATCAAAGCTCCCCTGCCCCATTCCTCTGGGCACCCTGAACATGGCCTGCAATACATGAAATTAACTTGGTTTCACCTCTTCCATTAAATTGCCAAGGAATTATGTTACCTTTACAAGGTGGCCCAAATTCTCAGTATATCTCAGAAATCCTCCACCAGGAAAACAGTACCATTGCAGAGGGACGAAGTTTCCTATACGATCAACAAACCAGGACATAAATCCATATTCAGCCTTCATTCCTGCAGCACTTCAGTTTTTAGTATTTTTAATTGGATCCAGCAGCTGCACTGTTTATCTTGCTGTTATTTTCAACTTATCTCAGGGTCTGAACTCATCACCAGTATCCCTAAAGGTATGCTAAACGGAGGCCTTTTTCTGAAAGCCCCCACTCAGACTAAATTTTTTTAGAAAAATTGAACCTTTCTCCTTTCAAGCCTGCATCTAAATGGACTTCACATTTTCATTGAAGACTCTCGAGTGACTGTTGCAGTAACAAGAAGTGTGTGGGTGCTACAGGCCCTTTCATCTAAACCCTCTGTATATCTTTCATAAAGGTATTTTTTTTCAATGCGTGAACCCAGAATGTATGCCAAATGTAGCCACAGATAGCCTCAGTCTGATAATCTTCCATTATCTTTCCCCTAGTACTCAAAGGGGGCAAGTATTACTTATTCTGTCTGTATGTCTCCTGTCAGTTATTCTGTTCTGCCTAAATAAAAAAAAAGTATCAGAATGAGCAACTCCATTTTCTTTGTCCTAAACCGACAAGACCAAAATGATATGAAGGTCATGCTGTGCAGCATGCTAACAGATTGCATTAGTTTGTTACCTGAAGTGCAACAAGCATCTATCATACAGACCTGAGGCACCCTTTAGTAAAAGCAGTGGCTACTTTTATGGCCTTTCTCGAGAATGCTACAATCTGTAACATGCATTTGTGACACGGGCTTTGACATAGGATCATAGGAGATTACTAGGCTGTCTAACTAGAGGTCATTTCAAGCCTAGCCATTTCAGCCCAATGTAATACAGTCCTGGGTATTGACTAGAGTATCATTTGTTTTTAGTAGTTGCCCATGAACAGGAGGGTTGTGGGCGCTGTCGCCAGTAAGAGTTTACTGTGCCCCATCCACTCGTCCAGGTTCCTTTTGGACAGTGTCATAGAGGTGCTCTGCTTCACATGAATTGGCACTCTATTCCAAAGACACGGCAGTCACTGGGAGACAAATCTGTCCCTCCAGCACATCCTATTCAAGTCATAGGCCATATTTAGGTCCCTGGAATGGGTGGCTGTAGTTCTGTTTGATTTACAGATGTGCAGCAAATTCATTGGGTTTGGGTCGGAGATTGCTCTGCAAGCCAGGCGTAAGTCTCCCCTAAGAAGTCTATATGATACTGAGTATAGTGACAGGGACTTATTCGGTCAAAGGCACCTGCCGGAGTCCTTGGTGGTCATTGTTAGAAACTTCTGAGGTGTCTGAAATTGCTGTGGGTGCTTTGTATGGTACATGCCAAAAGGGGTGTTGTACTCAATTATGGGCCTGATTGATAAGTATAGAGGGGCTCTAACCTCCTTTGCTCTACAGGAGATGCCTTTGCCAATCAGGTGTGCTACGTAGAAAGTCTTCCTTATTAGAGTAGACTCATGGCGGTCAAAGTTAAGGTCGCAGTCTGCTTTTGATCCCTCACCACTTTGTAGGTGCATTGGGTATTAATTTGATAGTGTGAAGAAACCATTGTTTTTACTGAAGGAAATGATGCATTTCTTTGCATTTAGTTTGAGACTGACCAAAGGTACCAGTTAGTCTGTGTAAGATCCTCCTGAAGTATGCTGATATAATTTGGTGATTTGATAATTGCACCCAGTTTGCAGTCCGCAAACTTGGTCAACCACAACTCCTTAGTTTTGGCCTGAACTTCTGAAAAGTATATACCAAACAGTAGGGATGACCTTGTGGCACCCCACTGTTGACAAGTCTGCTGGTTGATGTGGAGTTACCCACTTTGATGGTGTGCGACTGGTTTGTGACCCATCTTACAACAAAGGGATTTACATTCAGTTTGCTAAGTTTATCGGTAATGTCCGAGTGTGGGATTGTGTCGAAGACCATGGCACAGATTTGCCCTCGTGATTGGCCCTGGTCACATTTTTAAAGAAATCCACCAGATTTAACTGGCAGGATCTACCCTTGATGCCGAATTGGGTTGGATCCAGTGTTTGGAGGTCGCCTATGCCTTTGAGGTCCATATTGATATGTTCTATGGCCTTACAGATGAGGCTGGTCAGACATATGGGTCTATAATTCCCTGGGTCTGTTGCTAAGCCACCTTTAAGGAGGGGAGTAACTGTTGATGTTGTGTAGTCCAATCTCACCTTCATTTTTACATATGGGTTTAGAGCTGATCCTCGGCTCCGACTTGGCCGATTTACAAGCTCGAAGACTTTTGGTTGGCTCATGGCTAAGCAGGTATCCTATAGTGCACCAGTACAAACCACAGATCTAGTTTGCCACATCAATGAGTTTGGTTGTGCTTCTCCTGGCTCTGGCTAAGTGTCAAAATTTTTCTATTTAAATTTTGTATTACAGTTAATATTGTGTTGTAAGGTGCTATTATCCTAGGCAGTAGTGTTGTTTGCCCTTTTTGGAGCATTCTTAGCTTAAACTTCTTGTTAGTCTGGTATCCTGTGTGCCAGTTTAGAGTTCTTTGTAGGCGCTATTGTGCTTTTTTCCTTATCAGGTAGTTTGTGGCGGTTTTCCACTCCTAGTTATCAGGGGCTCCTGTTATTTTTTTCTGGACTGTTATTGGCAGCTTAGTTTCCTTAATCTGAGATTGTATTTTTGGTGGGGATCTACTGGTTATTTGCTAAGGGTTGGAGTTCCTCCATTAGTACGTTAGTTTTTTTCTTAAAATTGTTACCACATAGTTGTATACAATTTTCTGCGTGTGTGAGTTTTCTGGTCTGTTTGAATTAGAAGACCTAGCTTTCTGTTCCACTGGGCTAGGCCTATTCAAGTTAGAGGACCTAGTCCTCGTGGTACTTCCTTTTGCAGGGCTATGCCCGTTTTAGTAGAGGACCAGGTCCTCTCCCCTTATTCTTCCTTTCCTGTGTGTGTGTGTGTGTGTGTGTGTGTGTGTGTGTGTGTGTGTGTGTGTGTGTGTCTGTAATGTCTATAGAGAGTAAGGAGCACAAACCTTAGGGTTTTAAGAAGTTTATGAAATGCTCCCAAAAGATGTCTTTAATGGATGGCCACAGTAGCTGTGCCTACTGTTTAGGCGCCATCCACCTGCAGGAATCGTGCTTGCTCTGCCATGCTGTCTCTCCTAGGGTGTTACAGGAGAGAAAGAACAAGCTTATACTCAAGGGTCTACTAAAACCATCTTTTGAGGAAGTTCTATCCAGTTCTTCGGCTTCCTCAAAGTCTGGCAAATCTAAGTCTTCAAAAAGGTCTTCTCCAGCGCCGGCTGGTGTCTTGGAGCCGCCTTCTAAACCGTCAAAATCTGCCTCCTCGACTCCACTGCCTTCGGAGCCAAAGGGGAGAGCACCATTGTGGTGTCAGTCAGTTCCAAGCGTTTCAGAGCTGACCTCAGAACCGATTGAATCAGCAATTGAATCTGCTACTCTAAGCCGGTGTGTGGATTCCCTACCGGTTTGTGTTACTGAAGTCTCCAGTGCCCCCTAGATTAAGATACCCTACTAGGTCTTCCAGGAGCCTTTCGGAAGATGATGTGGAGAGGGTAGTGTTGAGACTGCTGAAGTCGTCTGACTTACCAAAATTATTGTTGGCTCCGACCCAGTCTGCTCCGGAGCCACTCGATCCAGCTTTGCCCTTGTCTGCTATTCCTCCTCCGAGCCATGTTGGTCCTTTGGAGCTGGAGTGCTTGGTGCCACCGGAGTTACTGTTGGTTACAGCTCCCTATGTCGCTACTTTGGAGCCGGGTTTGGCTCCAACACGCTCAGTGCAGTCCATCGTGTCCAGGGGCCGATGCTGTCCTGTAGATGCTGACAGGGAGGGTTGGAATCTATCTTCAGTTCCGAGCCTTCCTCTTGGTGCATCGGCCAGGGTGAGCTCAGACCCTGCATCTATCTCTGAGCTGACTGCTCTGGCTCAGACGTCAACCTTTGTCTCTTCGGAGCGGGGGAGGTCTTTGGAGCTGGAGAGGTCAGCATTTGAGATGATGAGGAGCGTGCTGTCTCATTCTCAGCCCTTAACAGTGGTACCAGCACTTTCCCCCGAGAGCACCCACTTCGGTCTCAGCCCCTACTCTCTCCAGAGGGAGCAGAGATCCTCAGGAGCCATTGGCTGGTGGCCACCACACTTCCGAGGCCTCCCCGAAATGTCCCTTCGAGGAGCCTCCCCAGAAGAGGCTATGTAAGAGGGAACATGTTGACTCTCAGGATGAGTCCTTGACGTCCGACACTGACCATAGGGAGTCGGAAGGGTCACCCAAGTAGTCCTCTGATAATGTCTCCTTCATGGACATCTTGGAGATTCTTAAGCAGAGGTGCAACTGGCCCATTGTCAACCCTTCTGATGAGTCTGTGTACCTGAAGGCTTTCAGGTCTCAACCTTCTGCCTCTTGGGTGTCTCCACCTTTTGATGAACTGATAGATCTAGTTAATCAAAAGGTGTGGGATACTCCTGATGCCATGGAGCCAGTCCCCAGGAGACCTAATAAGTTTGTCTGCCCCTCCTGGTAAAGAGTTTTTGTCTAAGGGCGTTCCCATAGATGCCATAGTGGAGGTGTGGTGACCACAAATTAGGAGCTGGTGGAGACTTCTTCCTCTGTTCATCTGCCAAATAAGGATTCTCGACAGATGGACAGATTTGGGAAGCGTATCTTTAGTTCAGCGGCATTTACCCTTCAATCATTGAACTACTTCACTTCACGAGATTACAGAGGGATCTCCTCAAGGAGTTAGGAGATTATATACAAGGTGCAGGTACTGAGGGAGTCCCTGACAAGATCTTAGTTCAGTTGTCCACCTTAAATTCTATAGTTAACTCCTCCATGCGGCTCATCTCCTATGAGGCTGATGGAGCGAGTAGAGCAACGAGTTCAGGAGTTGCCCTGAGGCGTCACTCTTGGATGCACTTGTGTAATTTTGCAGAACCGTTAGTCTACTTTCACCAATGCCCCATTTGATGGTTCCTCATTGTTTGGTTCTAAGGTGAAAGACACATTCAAGACACTGCAAGAAGGAAAGACTCTTTCTACCGTGGGAGTACGTTTTAGTGTTCCCTGTCGACTATACCCCAAAGGTCAAAGGGGCGATAAAATGTGGTTCAGAAAGTCCCAGAGGGTCCTTCTGGATGCACAGGATGAACACTCCTTCAGAGGCAGAGGAGGAGGGAAATGGTAGATGTCACCCTAGAGGTAGTGGTGGTCCGCGATACCAGCAAGACCATGATTCCTTTTGGGGACGGCCTTATCAGCGCTCCTAATGTGAGGCCCAGCTGCATTTTTCTGGGGCCAGTCGGGGGTCACATTTATTTGTATCCAGAAGCCTGGCTAAATATCACTCAACAAGTGGGTACAAAGAGTTGTTACCAGAGGCTATATCATACCCTTTTTCCAAGTCATCCAGTCCATCCCAGCAGACCAGATAAGATCAGGAACTTACTCCAGGTTCTTTTTAGTACCAAAACGAACTGCAGATTGGAGGCCAATATTGGACCTCAGCAGGTTAAACGAATCCGTGAAGGACAAGTTTCAGATGGTAACTCTGCAGTCGATACCCCTGTTAGGGAAAGACTATTGGATGTGCTCTCTAGATCTCCAAGACGCTACTACTACCATATAAAAATGGACAAGGCATCCAGGAACCATCTACCCTTCTGGCTGGGAGCCAGTCATCAGTTTCGTGCTCTGCCCTTTGGTCTCACCACAGCCCCCAGGGTGTTCACCAAATGCATGGCAGTAGTGACAGCTCACCTGAGGCATCAGGGATTCCAGGTGTTTCTGTATTTGGACGACTGGCTCCTGACTGCCCCCACCAGGCATCTTCTACTCCAAAACAGGGACGCCACTATTCAACTTTGTGCTCAGTTAGGGATCTCCATTAATTGGGAAAAATCTGCATTATTGCCCTCTCAATCTGTGATTTTTATAGGCGCAGAGGTAGACACAGTGAACATGACAGCTCGTCTCCCCGTTGACAGGGCACAAAACTTAATCTCTCAAATTCAACGTCTTCTCCCGTTGCGGAGGATCAAAGCGAAGTGGGTTCTTCAGCTCCTCGGGACTATGGCTTCCACCATTCTATTAGTACCATTAGCCAGGTTGCACATGAGAATTCTCCAGTGGCTTTTGTCTTCCCATTGGTCCTTCCAATATTTCCCACTGAGTCATCCTATCCTGCTGATGGATTCATGCAAGAAGGACCTTCTTTGGTGGATAGCCCCTAACCAGTTGATCAAGAGTGCCCCCTTTTTTCCTGCCCAACCCGTTGCCACTGTGACCATGGATGCCTCCCAGATCGGGTGGGGGGGGGGGGCATTATCTCGGCAGGACTGTCCAAGGCACATGGCAAGAACACGAGGCTCACCTGCGTATCAGTGTTCTGGAGATGAGGGCTGTGCTCCTGGCGTTGCAAGCACTTCAAGACCTTCTTCCTCTTGGGACTATTGCGATACAATCCGTCAGCATGTCGGTAGTTGGGTATATCAACAAATAGGGCAGTACCAGATCTTACCCACTCTGTCAAGAGGCCATGCGAGTTTGGGAATGGGCAATTTCTTCCCAGCGCTTTCTGGTTGCAATGCACATTCCAGGGACGACCAGCATGATAGCCGACAAGCTCAGCCGGGCGATCCTACTGCCTCACGAGTGGTCTCTGAACAGTAAACAACGGAACAGATTTTCCACAAATGGGGACAGCCTTGCTGCGACCTCTTTGCCAGCCCAGTCAATCCCAAATGCGGCAGCTATTTTTCCCACAGTCCCCCTTCGGGGGAGACACCCAGAGACGCTCTGGCTCACAATTGGCCCATGGGACTTCTGTATGCTTTTCCTCCATTTCCACTCATTTCCAAAGTGATTCAGAAAGCCAGTCAGCTGGGAAGCAAGTTGATCCTCATTGCTCCTTACTGGCCTTGTCAGGTCTGGTTCCCCTTCCTTGAGCCTCTTCTCCTGGACCCAGCTCCAGATCTGTTGACTCACATATCAGGTTTGCTACATCCCTCAATCCACACCCTCAAGTTGACAGCGTGGCTGCTCCAGTTCCTTCCCTAGTCAGGCTTCATGATGCATCATCCTCAGTGTCACATATTCTTATGTTCTGCCATAAACCTTCAACTAGGAGGCTGTATAGCAGTAAATGGAAAAGATTTTCTATTTGGGCACAGAAAATGAATGTAGATTCCTACACTGCTTCTATCCCTGTGATTTTTTTAATTTTTCTATGAGCTTTTTCAACAAGGAGCTGCCGCTGCCACTATCAGTCCAGTTGGTGGCAATTTCTCATTTTCACTTCAGGTTTCCAGATAATTTAATGTCTCATACGCTATGCAACTCCTTTTTAAAAGGAGTCACTCTTTTGAGACCACCACTGCAAGAACCTGTGGCTTCTTGGGATTTAAATTGTGTTGTCCAAACTGACATCTTCCCTGTTTGAACCTTCCCAGTCATCTTCATTGAAATTTTTGTCTTGGAAGACTTTGTTTTTAGTAGCTATCATGTCAGTGAGACGGGTTTCGGAGCTACAAGCCTTGTCTGTTAAGCCACCTTATTTTATCTTTCACAAAGCCAGGGTGTCACTGTGTACTAATCCCTTCTTTGTCTCCAAAGTTTGTTCCCCTGCTACCTTAAATCAATACATAGAACTCAGTATCTGATATTGTTAATCCTCGTTCATTCCTTATGCATGAGTATCTGTTCCGACCTCGGAACCAAGCCGGCCATTTTGCAAGCTCGCATCAGCTTCAAACTCTCGAGCTAAACTCTTATCCACAATCCCCCTCTCCCTGTTACCTCAGATTTCATTTGCCACATTGTCATTCGGTCGTGTCAAGCTGCTTCTCTTGAGCCAAGTACAGTTATTTAATAGCCATTTATATTACTTTTCTGTCAAAAAAGTTTATATTTCATTGTCTCTTACCCTATCACATCTAGTGATCATACTTTCTTCAGGTTTTTCTTCTCTTTACCTTTTTACCACGAGGTATTCTCCCCTTACCATCATTGGTAATCTTTCCCTTTTTCTCATACCTTCGGGTATTCCTTTCTACCATTACTGGTACCCTTTTCTTTCTAATTTAGCTGTTATGGCAGATGAGAAAGATAGTCCGGGGGTTTAGACTGTGTTCTGATTGTGGACACACACTACTTACTTCTGATGCACACTCTTTTTGTGCGTTTATTGTTTGGGGGCGTCCCACTTGTCTGTTGACCCACCCTGTACTATTTATGAGAACTTTTCAAATAGAACCTTACTGGAAAGGAAAAACAAGCTGTTCCTGGGGATTAAGGGACTTCTTAAATCTCCCTTTTCAGAGGCTATTTCTGGGTTGGAGGCCTCAACCCCAGCTAGAGCCCATAAGAAAATCTTGGATGTTCCTACGAAGGCTATATCTTTGCCTTGGTCCCTGGCTGGGGACTCCCGCCAACCAAAACCTAAAAAGGCTAAATTATCGGCTCCAGTGCTTTCGGTGCATAGACCCTCGGCACTGAACCCTTCGGCTCAGTCTTCTCCTGCAGCCTTCACTGTATCGGCACCGACCGTTCAGTCAGTGCAGACCTTGACCACGTCGGCTCCAACATCTATCTCGGAACAGACGCCTTTATTGTTGACTCCAGTTTTGTCTGTTCCATCTTCGGTACCGATAGCCACTTCAGCACCGATCCCTGTGTCTGTGCAGACCATGACCTCGGCACCGATGACTTATTTGGTGCAGACACCCGTAGTCCAGTCTCTATCTGCACCATTTTTCCTGGTGCGGACTGTTGAGATGGGCACCGAGTTTGCCACTTCTGTGGACAGGCCTGTTTCTCCCTCAGTCTCAGTGAGGTCCACTAGAAACCTTTCCGAACATGATGTGTTGCATCTTGTGGATCAGGTACTCTTGGCCAGAGATATCCCACCCTCCAGGAACTATCCTTCCTTGGGAGATGATCACCTGTCTCCAAATACCCCTTCCTATTCTCTTCCTTCATTGCCTTTGAAGTCCATGGATATAGCACAGTCTTCCCCTTCTGCGGTTCCCTTTATGGATCTCACTAAGGAACCGCAGTTGCCTTCGTGGCAGGAAAGTTTTGCTATGACCCAGGATGTCAGTTGTGACATGCATAGTTTGCTGCCCCACAGTCATCCAGGGACTCTGGGTTGGCAGGCTGAGCCACTTAGGGCAGGGGTGACCCCTGTCCTAGACATTCACTCCTCTTCAGGTGGACCAGCCTTCCAACTGATTGAGAAGGCCTTCGCTGCTGCTGGTGTGATACTGGACTGTCTGTCCTTCCGCCCTCCTCTGGTACACTGGTTTCACAAGACGCACCAAGCAAACACCGGGTGCAAGGGCCTCAGGACATATTCCCACAGGAAACCCCTTTTCTGCTGCCTTCCCCAGCTTCTCCCGCTGAGGAAGTCCACTAGAAAAGTTTGTGTAAGAGGAAGCACATGGATTCCACAGAGGAGCCCCTCAATGAAGAGACAGATTTTGATGAGGGGGAAGGATCCCCTTGGTCACCCTCGGAGGTATCCTTTGGTGATATCCTCGAAATTCATAAACAGAGGTGACTGGCAGTCTTCTAATCCGACCTCTGAGGAATCTGTTCCTGCAGGCCTTTCGCGCCTGGCCCCCTACCTCCTGGGTAACTCCACCTGCCGATGAACTTGCCCGGCTTATGCAGGGTGCTTGGAAGGCTCCTGACACCATCTAATCTATTCCCCGGAGGACAGATAAGATTTTGTCCCCTCCTGCTACAGATCCCTATTGGTCAATTGGTCCATCTGCCTAACAGTGTCCCGGGCCCTGGACAGGATAGGGAAACGCACCTTTGCATCAGCGACCTTTACTATCAGGTCCCTGAATTATATGGCACGCTTTACCAGGCTTCAAAGGGATCTGATTTGTGAGCTTTCTGAAACCTTGGCTGGTGCTGTGTCGGATGAGGTCCATGACAAAGTGGCCTCTCAGCTGGCCACCATTGAGTCGATATCCAACTCCTCTATGCGACTGATATCTCATGCATCAGGAGCAGCAGCTAGAGCAGCGGGTTCAGCTGCGGTCTTGAGACAACATGCCTGGATGCGCTTGTGCAATTTCAGGGAACCCTTTAAGGCTTCCTTTCTTAACTCTCCCCTTGAGGCCTCCTCATTGTTTGGAGCCAAAGTTAAAAGCACACTGGCCAGATGTGAACAGGACGGTAAGACCCTTTCTGCCATAGGTGTCAGTTATTCTTCCCCTAAACGTGCTTTCTCCCAAAACCAAAAGTGTGGGAAGATATGGTTCAAGAAATCTCAGGGTCCTTTCCGTGACACACAGGCCGAGTTCTCCCCTAGAGGCAAAGGGGGAAACTGACAGGGAAGATGCTCCTTTCGGGGCAGTGGGGGTCCGCGTAACCAGGGTTCCAAGGATTCTTTCCCTGGCCAATCCTACTAGCGCTCCTGAAGAGCGGCCCAACTCCTTTCCTCTGGAGGTGGTTGGGGGACGTTTCTCCTTGTACCCTTCTGCCTGACTAACCATCACCACCGATTCTTGGGTACAAAGGATTATAACCAGAGGTTATCCTATCCCCTTCGATCTTTGTCCTGTCCCTTCAAAAAACCTTCCCAACATTCCACCCAGTCAAAGGGAAGAAGCAGCACTAGAGATAGAAAAGCTGCTAAGAAAGCGAGTCATCCAAATAGTCCCTCCAGACCAGATAGGATCCGGATTCTACTCAAGACTGTTTTTGGTGCAAAAGAAACCGGGGACTGGAGACCAATTTTGGATTTCAGTGTATTGAACAAGTTTGTGAGTACAAAAATTCCAGATGGTCACAATACAGTCTATCCTTCGTCTTTTGGAAAAAGACGCTTGGATGTGCTCAGTATATCTTCAAGATGCGTACTACCACATAAAAGTGGACAGGCCATCAAGAAGATTTCTGTGCTTCCATGTGGGAGCCAGTTACTACCAGTTCAGAGTACTGCCCTTTGGAGACTCTACAGCCCCCAGAGTGTTCACAAAGTGTCACAGCTCACTTGCGACTTCAAGCATTCCAGGTGTTTCCATACTTAGACGACTGGCTCATTTCCACCCCCACCAGACATCTACTGGAAGAAGCCCTGGCATACTCTCTCCTAGCTGCACAAAGGCTAGGCATAACCATAAACTGGCAAAAATCCAATCTCACCCCATCTCAGTCGACAGAATTCATAGAGGTTATCTTTGATACAAAGAACTGCAGAGCTGCTATTCCAGAGCTCAGAATTTTAAGGATAAAGCAACAACTGATTCCAGTCCTTTCAAGGGAGAAATCCACGGCTCACGCGGTTCTGCAGCTGTTTGGTTCCATGGCAGCCTCCATCGCCATTGTCCCCCTGTCCAGGTTTCACATGAGGCTTCTACAATGGATACTGCTCAACCAGTGGTATCCCTTTCAGCATCCTGTTTCAGCCATGATTCGAGTAACCCACAGGTGCAAACAGGATTTAAATTGGTGTATGACACACAATCTGTCACAATGGTCTCGCCCCTTCTCCCCCCAGCAACCCAAGGCCACAGTGACCACAGACGCCTCCCTGATGGTGGGGGGGGGGGGTCTCAGGGACAGACAGTCCAAGGCACTTGGTCCGAACTGGAGGCCCATCTGCATATAAATGTCCTAGAGCTGAGGGCGGTGCTTCTGGCGTTGCAAGCATTCCATCCCCTGCTACCCTCTGGGACAATTGCAATTCAGTCAGACAACATGGCCGTGGTCTGGTACGTCAACAAGCAAGGTGGAACCAAATCTTACCCCCTTTGTCGAGAGGCCATGAGGATATGGCAATGAATGATGGCTACCAACCGTTTTCTTCTAGCAACGCACATTCCCGGGAGTTCCAACGTGATAGCAGACAGACTCAGCAGGTGCATTCTTCAACCTCACAAGTGGTCCCTGAATCCCTTGATAGTGGCGGAGATCTTCCACCGCTGGGGCCGTCCTTGCTGCGACCTCTTTGCATCCCCGACTAACTACAAATGCAGCAATTGCTTCGCCCCGATTCCCTCTCTGGGTCAGTCACCCAGGGATGCTCTAGTCCACGATTGGCCCTCAGGTCTTCTTTACGCATTCCCACCCTTTCTCCTCATTCCCCAGTTTCTGAAGAAAGCCCGTCAGTTGAAGAGCAAGGTGATCCTCATAGCACCATATTGGCCTCGACAGATTTGGTTCCCCTTCCTTTGGCCTCACCTACTAGATCACCCATGGATTCTCCATCCAACCCCGGAGTTGATCTCACATCCACAGAACCTGGTTCATCCCAACTTGAACAGCCTGAAGCTCATAGCTTGGCAACTCCAATTCCCTTGATTGCCAGGCAGAATGTTCTTTCTTTACCAGTGCGTGACATTCTCATTGCATCTCATAAGTCTTCCATTAGAATTACTTATCTGAGCAAGTGGAAAAGATTTACCTGTTGACTGAAAAATAAACAAGTAGATCCCTTCTCAGCACCAGTGTCGATAATACTAGACTATCTGGCCGACCTTTTCCAATCGGGTCTATTGGCCTCTACCATTAGAGTTCATTAGGCTGCAATTTCTAATTTTCATAAGGTTGTCCAAGATTCCTCTCATGTCCCACAAATTGTGCAAGACCTTCATAAAAGGTGTGAATCATCTGAAGCCACCTTTGAGAACCTGTTCAACCATGGGATTTATCATTAATTCTACAAGCTCTGACAATGCCACCTTTCGAACTAGCCGCTTCTTGCGACCTCAAGCATTTGTCATGGAAAACCTTGATTTTGGTCGCCATTACTTCTGCCAGACGTATTTCTGAGCTCCAAGCTTTATGTATCAAGAGTCCATACTTGATTTTTCAGAGAGATAGTGTCTGAGAACTAATCCATCTTTTCTGCCAAACGTGATCTCTGAAATATCCATTAAACCATTGAATTGCCAGTTTTCTTTCCCAATCATTCAAACAGAGGAGAGTATTGCCTACGTACCCTAGATATCCACAGGCAGATACGTTTTTACTTAAACAGGACTAGGTCCTTTCGTAAATTTGACCAGTTATTTTTGGCCTTTTCTGGACCTAGATTAGGATCTGCTGTTGCTAAGGTCGCATTAGCTAGATGGTTGAAGGACTATGTGACCTTCATTTATACACAACGTAATACTTCATTGCCTACTACCATGAAAGGTCATTCAACAAGGTTGGTGGCAACTTCTGCTGCCTTCCATGCCAGAGCTTCTTTACCTGACATCTGTGCAGCTGTAACTTGGGCTATGCCTCATACCTTCATCAATCATTACAAATTGGATTTGGCCTCCAGGGGAAGAGCATCTTTCGGTTCTGTGGTGCTCAGGAATGTCCTTCCATGAGAGCCTCCCAGGAATAGAGGTAGCTGGGGACTCTGTCCCATGCGTATGGAATGAACGAGAATTAACAATATTAGATAAAGAAGTTATGTCTTACCATAACGTTCCATCTGTATTGTTGATCCTCGTTCTGTCATTACAACCCTCCCTCCTTCCCCCTCCTGTGGTTTCTAGTGGATCTCATCATCCGGTTCTCTTAGGTTATTTGACCAGAGGTAGCCTCTACCTTCTTTGACTTGCAAACTCAGTCTGAGGTAACAGGGAGAGGGGTTTTGTGGGTAAGAGTTTAGCTCGAGAGTTTGAAGCTGACGCGAGCTTGGAAAATGGCCGGCCCTGTTTCGAGGTCAGAACAGATACCCATGCGTAATGACTGAACGATGATCAACAATACAGATGGAACGTTATGGTTAAGACATAACTTCTTTTTTCTTCCCTAATCACTGTAATGCAGCTGAATACTGTTTATCAGCTGGACGTTCATAGACAACTGCATTTTTATTTACAGCGGACCAAGGAATTTAGGAAATCAGCTCAACTATTCATTTCCTTTTCTAACTCCAGATTGAGCTTACCAGTTTCTAAAGTTACACTCTTTAACTGGATTTCCAGTTGCATAGTCTTTATCTACAGTTTGGAGGGCAGACCTTTACCCTGCAGGATCAGGGCTCATTCTGCCAGGTCACTGTCTACCTCTGCAGCCTTTCAAGCCAGGGTCCCACTTGATATTTGTGCAGCAGCTACGTGGGCTACCCCTCACAGTTTTATTATGCATTACAAATTGGATTTAGCTTCCAGGTGTAGAGCATCCTTTGGCTTCACGGTCCTTAGGAGTATTTTCCAGTGAGCCACCCAGGAATAAGGCGCTAGGGACACTGTCCCATATGTAAAAATGAAGGGGAGATTGGACTACACAACATAAAGAAGTTATGTACTCACCATAACGTTCCATGTTGGTAGTCCATCTCACCCTTCATTTTTACCAACCCCGCCCACTTGCCCCCATCCTAGAAGATCTGGAGATTAAATAATAATTTGGTTATCTTTGGTTGGAGACCCTTTAGTATTGGTTTGTCTGTTGTGCTTTTTTTTTCTTTTAGTGAGCAGCAAACGAGATCTGGGGTTTGTACTGGTGCACTGTGGGATACCTGCTTAGCCATGAGCCAACCAGAAGTCTTCAAGCTTGTAAATCAGCCGAGTCAGAGCAGAGGATTGGCTGCGAACCCATATGTAAAAATAAAGGGTGAGATGGAAAAAATAAAAAACCAAACCCCCTTGGAACGTTTGGTTTTTAGTAATTAACTTTTTTTTTTTTCTCCCCCTTC
>NC_056736.1:379070868-379086460 GCF_019279795.1 Protopterus annectens
TGGGGGAAGACATCCTGGAGGTGTGTGAGCTAATGCCTCTCACAACAAGACTTGTAGAGACAAGCCAAATAAATGGTGGATAAGGTTCAAGTCATAGGGGCAGAATATGAGTATTGCTGTTATATGTTTGGAATACTTCTAGTTTAACAGGGTTTGTCTGAACATGCTACTTCTCCATGGGTTTCAGTCTGACAAAGGTCTGTCTCTCTTGCATATAACCTCTCAGCTGTAGGGGGCTACCCACATAATGGCCAGAGGTTTAGTCTGTTGGGTGTTTTGGTCTGTTCCCCAGACAGGTGTTGCCCTTGGTAAATCAGAAGTAGTATACTGTGGTGATTGCAGTCAGTAAAATGCTAACATCCACATTGTTTCTTCTGACTTTATATCCTCTCCAGAAAATATATGTTAGTAACAAACCCTGTAACACTAGAAGCTTAATGATTTCTTGAGTGTATAAGGGCCAGCAATAATTTCAAGTATGGCGGCCATGTAATTTGGGCCTCCTTTCCCACTAATTACTTATGGCAGGCTTTGTCCAGATGGCATACAGTAGGAGGTTGATAGGTATACTGGTCTATCATTATTTAGTGCTGTAATGCCTGCTGAGGGAAAAGGCTGGAAAACAAGTTAAAGTCAGTACATTCAAGAGGTTGGTGTAGAGAGAATGCTCTTAGATGCCCTTGTAACATATACTTCCAAGTGTGGGGGAGAGTAACATACGTGTTGTTTTAAAACTAGGCTGTTAGGAACATGTGAGACATTACATTGATAAGAGAAAGAAGACAGTTCTATAGCTGTAATATTTTAAATAAATCCTCACTAACTGTGGGACAGTAGTGAGTTACAAGTGATACTGTTTTGGGAAAAAGTCTGTTTCTCAGTTTGATGAAACATTTATAAAATAACAATTGTTATGTACACAATGTATTATTATTAAATGTGATACTTTATCCCCCAGGGGGTTAAATGAGGAGTGTAATTGGAGGCTGTGTATTTACTTATGTAATTAAGTGTTAATTGCTTTTTGTATTTAAGGCAACTATTTATTGTAATGTTGTACTTGTTGAAAGCTTTGGGCAAGACATCAGAATATAATAAACTTGTGTAAATTACTGTCTGGTTGTATTTTTCTTTGCTATGTTTGTCATTTTAGTTGTTTTGCTAATAGGTTATTCTATGTCTGGCCATTATGTATGGTCTATCATGATTTTGTAGCAGCATACTGTTCACTTATTATTTGGAGTGGGGGGCAGACGTGAGTGTCATGGGTCCTTTTGAATCCAACTGTACATGCTGCCCCAGTTATGGATGGTCTATCAGCAGCATATGTTTGTATTGGCATTTAGAGACATGTATATATATATATATATATATATATATATATATATATATATATATAATGTAATTCTTTTGTGGGACAGAAGCCCTTTTTTTTTTTTTTGAAGCTGAGAGTGGGATGTTGAGAAAGGAATGTAGGTAAGTGTGGGGAGGAATTTTTGGTAGGAGGGAGTTGCATTTGCAGACAGACAAGACACACAAGACAGCAAACAGGGGTGGTGTGTGACACATGGGGGGAGACACCTTGACTGGGAGGGTGGTTGGGAATTGGATGCGCATGAGCCCTCTAGATGGTTGTAGTGGGACTGATGTCCCCACCCGATGGCAGTTAGCATTACTCCTTCACAGACCCAAAGGTGGCTGTGCTGGGGGCTGAGCTGGAGGGGCAACCTGCCCCTCAAGCTGCACCAGTCTGCCCTCCACTTGGCACATTCGCTCATCCACCTCCAACTGGGGGACACAGCGCACCATGCCACGGACCTCTTGCTGGGTGACAACATTCTCACTGTGCCCACCTGCAGGGAGGGATGAGCCCCATCCCCTGTAGCAGTTCCACCCGAGTGTGGTGCAGGACCAGCAGATGAGGGTGGTCCAGTTTGGGTCTCAGACATGCTGGGACCCGGTGCCTTGACCAGGTGGGGTGGGAGAGGTGGATCCACTGGAATTGGCCTTCCTGAACGTGCTATGGAGTGAGAATTAACAAAGTGTATTGGTTAGTCATGGACAGAACAGTTCAACATTAGTCAAAACAGCATGCATGGATGTTCCAATTGACCCAGAACAGTGGAAATGTAACAGTGGCATGGCAAACAGAACACGTGCATAAATGAAATGGCATTCAGGATTGTAACAGCATGCTGGTTACATGTATAGCAACAGGCTAACAACAATGGTTATTCAACAAGGTATGTTAGTATGTTAGTATGCACACAGTTTCAAATATAATAACCAAAATGGAACAACAAAAAACTGTTGATGTTACAGTTTACACAATATAAGCAGATTATTAAAACTAGACAGGTGGACATTTTAATTAAACATAATTCAATTTAGAATCAAGTCAACACACTACTTTTGTAGTCTGCACCTGTTAGTGTCTCACACTTTCCTGTAGATTCAGGACTACATACAGCTGAAATGCAAAGGTTAACACAAGGCAATGCTGGCAGGGACACAGTACAACACATTAGTGAGGAAAATATGTACTTTTGCTTTTTGTCAGTTATTTCAGATCCACATTCTAAACTATGCAGACAAACAGTGCTAAATCACTTCACCTCAGTTACTTCATGCTGCAGCAGCTGCACAATTGTACTTTTCAGATACAAGACAAATGAAACACAGCAGTTTGTGGTAGCCAACTTTATATTTTTCACATGATAACACTTTCTATAACTCAGAAATCCACATCTGCACAGGAGGACTGCTTCTCATTTGTAACTGTTACAGTAGCCCTGACACAGCAGTTTCTTAGCAGGTTCTTTCAGACAGCCTAATACATATTCTACTCTTCCTTTCCTCAATTGTACCTTGTTTGCTACAAACGTTTATATTACACAGCAGCTGGCACTACTGAGTTCTACCACTGGCAGCCTAACACATGCATTTATTCAGTACAGTTAGAGCACAATTATATATACAGACAGTACTGCCTTTACTATTTCTGATTTATTACAGCAGATATTAAGAATATTTCTGTACTCACCAAACTCTCAGCGCAGTCGGACCAGGCACTGTGCATGGCCATCTATATTCGCAGCCCTCTCAGCAGCAGCTGTATGGAGAAAGAACACACATTAAGCACATCTGTACAGTAACATATGCAATTATTAACTAATTATTTAGACTTACACAGACTGGATACTTACAAACTTCTGGGACCTCCTGTGCTTGTGCCTCTTGGATCCACTGGGCCAAGATCTCACCCCTCCTACACTTTAGGTTGTCATAATGATGATGCACCTTCTCACCAGTTCAGGAAATGTCAGTAGCACTGGTGAGATCAAGTGCCAGATGGTCCCAGGCCTCTACCTTGTACTGGGAGCCTTGGTACTTGCCCTGCAGCAGTCTAGCTTTATGGTCTTTGATAAGGACCCTAACCATGACCCTGGACTCCTGGATGCCCCAGCATTGCGCCCAGAAGCCACCACCCTCACCAATACCTGCCATTGTTGTTGCCCTGATCAGACTCAAATAGATATGGCTGTATTCCCAACTGTGCAGTTTAAATAAGTTCATTTTCCCACACTTTTCTGTGATTGGCCAATTTTCAAATATGCTAAGCTATCCTTAGCTCCACGCAAATCAACTTAGCAATGCTTAGACCAGCTAAGCAAAGCTTACAGCAGCTAAGGATTGCCTAGATGTTCATGCTTAAGCAATTCTTAGCTGATTTCAGCCGAGCTGTGGCAAACTTAGCTGGCCGCAAGCAATTATTTAAAAAAAAAATAAATATATATTTTTTTGTTTACATTTACATATGGCATTTTCCTAGCCCTACACTACCATATGTGAGGCATATAACTTACAAATATCATTCCAATTCCTAAAATTAATTTACAACTGCTTCCATACATAAAACATATTAGTCAGAGCTGGGATTTTAACCATGCATGGCTTACACGTTAAACCAGTGCTCTCACCACTACGCTACATCAGCAACAAGGGTTTCTCTTTCAGAATTCTATTTCACTCTCAAACAGCATTTAAGCTGGGCTGAGCAAAGCACTGTGGCACGCAAATTCTCTGCGCTGTGCTTAAACTTTTTTTTTATTGTAAAAAAAAAATATGAAGAATTATTAAACTATTACATATATTTTTCTGCAGGTTGCAGCCATGTGAGGTGGGGATCTGGCCATTCAGGGGACAGTCATGTACTGTGTGGGATACTCCTTGGGAATTTTTTTTTTCTTATTTCAGTGTCCACGGACACTGACATGCTAGCTTTACATTTCAGTGTCTGTGGACACTGAAATAATGCATAATATTAGAGCCAGGCTCTAATATTATGCTACTTCCTTGTTTGAAAGTGTCGTACGGCACCTTCTGAGTGCAGGGGATGTGTTTAAGTTTCCGTGCAGGACTTATACACACCCCCTGCACTCGTACACAGATCGTGTAGGTATAGGAATACAGCACCATGCCCTCATTAATATGTAGGGAGTGCTGCTGCTCTACACGGACACGGAACGTTCCGTGCAAGAATAACACTATACTTGCACGGAGCTTCCTGAATCCCAGGTTCTCTTTTAATTCATGACTTACAATCTGTCATTTAGGACAACCCAATTCCAAATTTAATGTGAAAACACATTTTTTCACAGCTGTCCTTTAACTCATTCAAGCCAATGGAGCTCGGGAAGTTTTCACTGTAACTTCCAATGGGCAGAGCTTAAGCCTTTTGGCAGAATCAAATTACGTCCTCACATTTCAGACAAATGTTGATATCCCTGGAACCATATGGGTTATGAAAGAAGTATAAATAGCAAACTCTTCAGCACAAACTATTTTTATAGTGGTAGTGTTCTTTAGGTTCTAGGTCATAAACAGAATTTTATAAGTCACAGTAGACACACTAATAATTACATTTATAATATTTTGTAAACAACTTACAATATCTCAGCAACCACTCGAGTTATACACATACTGTCAGCAGCATTTTATTTATCTAGCTGAGAGCTTTCATATGAGACTAAGGGGTTCTGTATGTGTTACTTGATTGTTGAGATATTTAAAAAAATGAAATTTATATCTATATAAATTAATATCATAAAAACAGCAGTTACTATATATTTACCTGCACTAGACAGAGGTCAAATATTAATGCAGTCGAGTTTGCCATTGTGTAAGCTTTAAGATGAAATCTTTTAAAACCTTGTACATAGTATGGAATTATTGCTGCAAATATAAGCAAGCAATATATGATGCCTAGAGGCGTCAGTAAGAGTTAACTGCAGATACACCTGGAGGCAGTACTCAGATGTAATGAGTTAACCCAGGTGTCTTGCTGCACATACCAAATACTTTTAGTATCTCCTGAACAGCAGAACAAACTGACATTAGTTAATGTGACCAAATCACTTATAGCCAATTTTTACACCCTCAGTGCTTTCCTATCTAGAAGATTCTGTGCACCACATCTGATGCCCAAAGCATTTGTTCTGTACATCTGTTTCCCTGATAAGCACCATCTAGTGCCTGTGCTGCTGCCCATAACTCTATTCTTTGGCAAGTTTGAGATGGAAACAATTAGCAAGTTTTTTGGGAGGTGGGAGGAATCCTACAGTAACACATGGAGACCATGTAAACTCCATACAGGCATTGACAAGGGGTCAGGCTCAAATCTTAGCCACTATGCTAACTGAAACAGAAGGCCTGCAGCTAACTGGCACAGAGTGTCATAGGTAAGGTATGACAGAAGAATCCCAAGGAAGCTGAAAAATAAGGTTCAGAAAACAGTGGTATGACCAGTACTTATGTGTGGCACAGAAACCTGGGCAGTGAAGGCAAAGCAACTGAGAAAGCTAGAGGTAATGGAGATAAAGTGCCTGAGATGGGTGGTAGGATGTACACCGTGGGGCAGAAGAAGAAATGAGGACATCAGAGCAGAAGCTCTAGCAGCTCCAGTTGTAGAGAAGGTCTAAGAGAACAGATTATGATAGTCTGGGCACATGAGCAGGAAAAGCAAAAGACAATATGATGAAGAAGATTTGGGACAGACAAGAAGAAGGGAAATGGAAACAAGAGCAAAGACATGTATGGATTGTGTAAGAGAAGTCCCAGCAGTCAGGCATGACTGTAGAAGAAGGTAAGAGAGTGGCATAGAATTTAGGGAGATGGCAACAGTTAATGCAACACCCCAACTTCATGTAAAATAGGAAAAAGTGGACTGATGATGATGATGGTGGGTAGAACAGGGTTGTGATAATAAAATGGTTTAATCTTCAGTGAACTAGGTATGGCCAGGAAATTGAAAACTCCATGTTGAGTAGTATTATCTAATGTAAAGACTAAGAGGCTCCTCTGCTCCAATAAATAGGAGAGGGGAGAGGGGACAGCACTAATATGTTTCTCTACAAGGAACAACTGGGGTGGTAGTTGGACCACCACTGGCAGAGAGTCAAAGTTCTTATTAAAGTCAACAAATAAAGCTGCAGCAGGCTGATGTTACTGACTTGATGGATACAATAAGTGAGTTCAAAAAGGAATGAACTACTACTTCTACCTACATTCATAAACCTTTGTTGAACATCTTCATGTTTCTTTAACACCCCCACCAAAATCCTGACAAATATTTTAGCTTCTGAGAATAATAGATAAATGAACTGATAACTCCCATGGTATGAGCGATCTTTCCAGTCTTTTGGTAAAGTGATAATGGAAGCCACTTGAGATGAATATGGCAAAATCAGTAGTGTGTGTGTATGTGTGTGTGTGTGTGTGTGTGTGTGTGTGTGTGTGTGTGTGTGTGTGTGTGTGTGTGTGTGTGTGTGTTTGTGTACGTGTGTGTGTGTGTGCGTGTGTGCGTGTGTGTGTGTGTGTGTGTGTTTGTGTTCCCACCCAGTGTTGATATGCAGGTGTTCTGTTTCCTAATAATGAATCTCCCATGTTGCAGTATATGCTGTAAAGTCATGTATAGGAGGGCACCTCTGCCATGTATGCAGTGCAGTATGTGAATACGTGGTACACACCTGTCTGCAGACAGTGATCCAGTAGCTGTGAGTGTGGTACTGTGGGGTGAGTTTCTGGGGGAGGGAACACAGAACAGGGATGTGCACCCAGTGGCCTTGTTTTTTCAGATCCCCCCAAAAAATCACTATTTCAGTGACATGACCACATCTTCTAATCACTTATTCCTATTGCCTGTATATGTGGGTAGGTGTCTGCAGTACAGCCAAAGTGTAGAAGCAGGGGGTCCAATGTAACATTGATTAATTTAGCTTGTATATTATGGATCCATTTGACATAGAAACAAACAAACCCATCTTGACTGCTTAAAGGATCATGGTATAGCAAATGTCTTTTACAGTCTTTATAGCATTTTTAGCCATTTCCATCTTATATCTGTTCCAGGATGTTTCATGTCTCACCTGTGCAACTTTTGCTGAGGGTGGGGGGTGGATGGCCTCCAGATGCACCCACATGGAAAAACTTATGTGGATACTATTAGATGATTGCTTTAATTTCTTTGTGATGTTAGGTTGCAGACCCAAGCCTACCTGTGGACTGTACACTCACATATCCTATATCCTCTGGGCTCCTACAGTAGATGGTTTTGCTGTGTTGGCTAGATACATTATACTTCACAGGAATAGCATATGTAACTGGCAAGGTGATTGCAGAACAGTGGCAGTCAAATCCTGTGCTGGGCTAGTAGCACTACCATGGTAATAAGAAATAACAAGATGCATGTCTCCACATCTGTAATCTTCTAAAGTGTACATGGAGGCAGTAGTTTTGCCCTTGCAGTCTATGGACATATGGATGATATGAGTTCTCCCACATATAGCTGTGCGCACACAAAGCTTTTTGCTCAGGATAAAGAGACTTCCCTGCTCCATATCAATGCATTTCCTAGGAAAGCACTCTGCATAATACCTCCAACATGGATGGTAGCCATACATGGGGCAGCCCCCATCACTATTGCTATGGAGTAGCTGCCGTACTAATACTGAACAGCTTCTTGTCTTGTTGATTAGGCAGATGGTGTGCATGACCTGGCATCAACCTCTCAACCACTTAGAGCAAGAAATATGGACAAAGCCATAAATAAAAGTGGGGCAAAGGCCCAAAAATAGGGCCAATTTTTAAATATTGCTCTTAGAAAGTTGATAGAATAACAGGATTTGCATTAGCATGAAATGTTTGAAGGGTATGGAGTCTGAAACTGAAATGTCTGTCATTATTTTCTAACTTCAGTTTTTAATGATTTGCTACTAATTTGCCAGAAAACCACAATTTTATGAAAAACAGACCAAGAATGAGGCAAAATTCTGGACATTCTGCAAAACTCTGGACAGTTGAGAGGTATGCCTGGCATCCACTTACACGTATATTTCTATGCAATTGCAGGTTGTCATGCCTAAATATGATCAGCACTAAAACAGTAAACTCTCCGAGTCAGTGAATGACATCCATGAGTGTGGTTGGTAGATGTTGTGGCATGAGAGATCTGACTGGGCATTCTGTGAGCATGTGAAATAGAAACTTATGGAGGACATTAATAATGAACTTATGAGCTGGTCCAAAGAAAGGTCACTGATATGATTGCACATGCTTGCAGTAGGGTATTCTGCCTGGCATGGGCATTGAAGCCCATTGGTGAGGGTCCACCAACCAAACCACCATTGAGACAGTGGAGTTCTTGTCATCTTTGTCTGGGGGTTTAGGTAGTTTGGGAATCAACTATAGATGATGGTGCTGAGTTGCACATGCCATCATTAGTATCCACTGGTGATGCTCCAGGTGGGTCTGAATGTGGTACTATTCACTGTACATGTCTCCTTCAGTGTATAGAATTTACTAGCTTGACTTCTTTGTTTTTGTATGAACATTGAGACTGCAGGTGTAGAGTCCATCTGCAGATATTGTCTTAAACTTAATTTTCTACAGTACTCTGTTACATACAATTAACTTCAGTGGATGGTGAGTGTTAGCAAAGAGCTACGCTAATTGTTAATTTGGTAATATTTTGGTGTTTTCACAGGTATTGTATTATCTGGTTCCTCCACCATGCATATACGCTTGTCTGATGGTGGGGTACTGTCTGGGCTCAATGATGATAGTAACGTAATCCCAACACAGTCAGGGTTCATGGTGTTAGTTGTGCACTCAGGTAATGTGATGTGATGTGATGGACACATCCTCATCTCATTCAATGGACACTGTTCATGTGCCTGTGCTTCCCATCCCACAGATCAAAGCTACTACTGAGGGACAAGAAGAGGACAGCACTTCAGCCCATGGAGTGACCTCACTATGGATTATCACTAACTCCACTGAACAAGATGATAATGTTGGGGGACAGCATAACATTGACCAAACATGCCATGGATGCCACCCCTCTTTTGAGCTGAGTTTCTCCATAGGCACTACTCATTGTTTATGCAGGGCCATAATATCATGACAGGTATAGCTGAGTTGATCAGATAGTGTATGATCTGTGGAATGAGCTGCAGGAGTGCCTGGATCAGATATGCACTATTGTAGACAGGCATCGTAAGAATTGTGTGTGTTGATCTTTCTGTGCTGTCATCTATCACAGCCACTGCTCTTCCTGTGGCTAGATCACATGCAACTCTGATGGGGAAGCCCTCACTTTCAGACTTGGAACACCACCATATCTGTCTGTAAGTCTATGGATCATCATGGACCTAGAAGCAGATAAGGTGTTAATGCAGAGACCATTCATAGCATGTGTTGTCAATCTCACTCACAGAACACTCCATCCTCTGTGCATGCTGTGAATCATGCCTATGATATTCCCAGGAGGAGGTGCTCCCTCCCATAGATGAAGCTGTTTACAGTCAGTGCATATATCTCCTGCAGCTGCCCAGCATAGCACAATGCATCTGCTGGAGTTGTGTCCCTACACACATGAATGCACTCATCAGCACTGACCTCAACTACCCACCCACAAGACAATGGAGATACCATATTCTCCCAGGCCAGTCTTTCCAGCTCCCCAAAATCTCTCAGCCATGACACACACACGTTCACACACACACGCTCACACACACACACACACACACACACACACACACACACACACACACACACACACACACACACACACACACACACACACACACACACGCACACATTATCTTAGTATGGCCTGTCTCTGCATGGTACAGAACAGTCTGGTACTGCATGTTTCATTTTCACTGTTCTATACTACAATTTTTCTGGCCCAAAGTTGTGAATCAGATGCTACCTCTTAGCCATTGCCATACCATACCACGCTTGCTTCTATCTCACTTGGTTTCCTGTCTGATGCCTCATTGTACACACTAGCAATCCAGTGTTTCTGTGTTGTGGAGAGAATGATTTGTAAGGTACAGATGAATGAACTGCCAACTCTGAGGGTGATGACATGTACCGCTGTACTAGCAGCACAGACAACAGCCTCATGTGTATACTTATATAAATACAGTGTCTACTTTGTACATGATTTCACTGCCTCTCACATGTAACTCCAGCATTTTATGGCAGTCAACAATTCCGCTGGTAGCGTCTCTCATTGCAAAATATGTATATGCTTCTGTATCACTCCACCATGCTGTTTCCCTCATTTGCATCTGCCTTAATAGCTCTCACTTTAACAATGTCATTCATTTCTATGTCATGTGCCACTATTCATATGTTATGCAGGCCCTTATATTCTTCGTCCTTCTGTAATCACGTTCATTGTGTTTCTGAATCATCTCTCTAGACATGACACCTCTCTTCATGTGAAATTGCTTACAATGATGAGAACAATGCTTCCGAATTCCAGAATATGTGCCTAAAACACCAGCTACTAATGGACTGTAAGAGAAAACCTAATTCTAGATAATGCATACATGATAATGACACTTTTTGGCAAATCAATGAAATGATATGAACCATATTCAATACATATAGAAATTCAAATGTCTGAACAGCTCTAACCAGAAGTGTCAAAGCTTTCACTTTCTTAAAGTATATGAATGATTGGTGTGCATTTCCTAGATAATTATACTTAATTTACTTACACAGTGATAAATAATCACAGAGTGTCAATGTTAAAAACCATTGTAGCAATAGAAATAGTTGAAAACTGAAGGGAGAAAAATTCTGATGTCTCCCAAAAAGTGTTATTGCAGTTGTAAAAACTCGGTATGAATCTGTTTGGCAGTTTCGCGTAAACATTTAAAGCATGATTGTTTTCTGAGATTTTGATTTGCTGCTTGGTTGTGCTATTCACTTACCACAAATCAATTTAATTAGAAAATGTTATAGTTAAATAAAATCTTTGAAATAAATCAGTTTAAAACTGTCCTGCTCTTGATGACAAAACAGGTTAATCAATAAAGCTGCAGCCCTTTATTTTGTTTATGATTGTCATTGACTCTCTCTCTTCTAATGCACAAGAAAGAAAATCTAACCAACATGTTGTGTACAACACAGCCTTTAAAGAATAAAAGCTGATGTTGGTGATGGTGTTCTAGTAAAACATTGAAGTATGATTTAGTTCTTTTATGTGACAATGTTAACGAGCAAGCATAGTTATGTGTATTTGTAAGAAAAATAAAACAATGATATTGTATTTAGGCTGTCTAGATAAACAGAACATTTTGAAGTTATGGAAGTATACAATATTGTGTAACTTTGCCAGTCTAGACAGAATATAGGGATCTTTACAAAGGACATAGTTTGCCTATAAAGATGATTGACATACTCTGGCTGCTTTGCTGGGGGTGGCTTGTACCTCTTTTCTCATGGGTTCTGTATATTGACCTGGACTCTTTCTTTTCCTGCAGTGCTCTCTTTAGGCAACAACAGTCTTCTCAAATTACCAATATAGCTAATCAAAATGGAAAGTATATAATGCTAGCACTGCTCAATGCTAGAGGCCTAAACAAGATGTTGCTGTCCTTACAGGTATTCTTAACTCTTGAAAATATAAATATCTGTTTAAGTTACTGAAACATGGTTTCAGTTCAGTGATAGCACCCCCACTGGTCATGGATTCAGTGCCCATCTTTCTTTTAGACCCAGCACTGAAAATAACAGTGTTATTGTGGGAGGGGGTGCCTGTACTCTTAAGAAGCCACCTCATCGCCAGACTCTAATGCCAGGACAATGACCCTGAACTTCTTTATAGCCTTTTCATGGTAAATAAAACTCTGTATTGTATTATAGCCCCCTCCAGGTCATCTGCAGTACATGACTTATAGGTAAACAAACCAACTTCCTTCTCTATTGACCCTAACTCTATTCTCTTCTGAGACTTTAACTATCCCTCCATTGACTGAGAAACCTACACCACCTCAAATAAATGCACACAATGATTCCTGGCCTTCATTAATGCTAAATCCCTAGACCAACTGGTTTAAGTCACAACAAGGGTTTCAACATTAGTGGACCTGGTTCTCATTAATATTATCACTCTATTTTCAACACCTACAGCTACTGCATTACTGGTCAAAACTGACCATTGCTCAGTAACACTCATTAATCCTTCTGTCTTTAGAGACTACTCTAAGGCAAATCTAATCCAACTAAGTGATACCTGATGACTCTGTTTCACATGCTGCTACATTTGTGGATAATTTCTAAGCTCACCTCAAAGTATGCATTGAGGCATCTGTCCCCATAAGGTATAAATACAATGCCACATTCAGGAATAAACCCCTATGGTAGAACCATAGTATAAATAAGGAAGAGACTCATAGCCCATAAAAGCAAACTTAATATGCCATCACCCAGAGTTGAATTCAGAAAAGAATTTGAGAATTGCTGTTTCTGCCGAGGACAACCACAAAACTTTCTTCAGCTCTGCCAAGAATCATAGAATCAATGTCCAGCAATGATCAGATCTAACATGTCACAACAAGACTAACTCATCACCTGAAGACAGTCAACATATTAGTGGACAAATTCAGCTCTAACTTTACTCCTTTATCTCCCTCTAACTTTCCCCAAATTATTAGCACTCCTGCACTAACCACTCTGATCACATCCAAACAGGTCCTGAATGCTCTCTCTAAGGCCGAAAAAACTATTCTCATTGGTCCTGTCAGTGTGCTGATCTACCATATTGTCAGCTGTAGGCACTAACTGGTAGACTTGTTACTTAGCCTATTCAGCCTTAGCCTCTCCAGTTTATTCTTGCTAGAAGAATGGAGAACTGTGACAGTCATCCTGCTCCACAAGGGGGGATCCACTACTGAACCAGGAAACTGTAGCCCTATATGACTCACTAGCCTTATCTGCAAAGCAATGGAATGTATCTTTATGGAGCATACCAAGATGGACTTAAGCAGTTTACAAGCCCTGGTCCCAAGCTAGTTTGGGTTTGTTAAATGCAGATCCTGCCTCCTGAGCCTGGTGGGCTTTTCTAAATATGTCACTGATGCATTAGACTCAGGCAAAATCAAAATCAGTTCACATTATGTACCTGGACCTAGTCATGGCATTTGATACAATCCCGCATTCTGGCATTATCGACAAGCTAATACTATGTTACTCGCTGGATAGAAAACTGGCTTGAGGACAGAATCCAATCTATCAGTGTGGGAGGTGCACTGTATCAAAGAGTAGTTACCAGTGGTGTCCACCAGGGGTTAGTCCTAGGACCACTTCTCCTTGGTGTTTACTTCTCTGATGTTCAGGCTGACATTAGAGGCCTGGCTGACCAAATTTTCGGATTACTGCAAATTTGTCACTGTCATTAACTCCCATATTCTTCAAAAGAGACTAACACAAATAAGTGGTGCCTGGATAATGGCCTAAAACTAAATGCCAAGAAATCCATAGGTTCATAGGTTCATAGGTAGGTACTAGGCTATTGGCCCTAGGGCCTATATAAGCCTAGCCAAAGGTACCCTGGTTTTCGCCACCCAAGAAAATTATTTTCCTGTGCCACTTTCGAGCAGAGCCACAGAAGTGATCCCCGGGGTGAATTTCCTATCTCCCATCCAATCATCAAGATTTTTCTTGAACAGTGCTAATGAGGAGCTTTGTTTGATACAGATAGGTAGTTTGTTCCAGAGTATGGGAAGTCTCTGGGACAGGAATCTATCCCTCCAGCATGTTCTGTTTATTGTGGTGATGAGGTTTAGGTCCCTAGCTCATAGGGATTTGGATTTCTTTAAGTGGAGCATGTCTAAAAGCTCTGGGTTTGACATAGCTTTGTGTATTAATCCTCTTTGTGAGGTATTTCTGTGGCCTTTCCAGTTGTTGTAGATGTCCTGTGAGGTACATACCAAAAGGGGCATTGTACTCTATAATGGGTCTAGTGAGTGATGAATAGAGGGGAACAATGACCTCTTTTTTCCTGGATGAGAAACCTTTTGTGATGAGGTGTGCCACATAGAAGGATATCCTGACTTCTGTGGCGATGTGATTATCAAAGGAGAGACTACTGTCCACCTGTGTCCCAAGGTCTCTTATCACACTTTTGATGTTAAGTAGACTACCACCTATGTGGTAGTTCATGGGTACTGAGTTTTTACCAAAAGGAATGACAATGCACTTTTTGGCATTGAGCTTGAGGCCATGGCTTTAACAGCAGGCATCTGTCTCAGCAAGGCCCTTTTGTAGGATGTCCACATCTTTTGGAGTTTTGATTATGGCTCCTAGTTTGCAATCATCTGTGAACTTCATTAGCCAAAGACCTTCTGTGTTGGCCTGTACTTCAGAGAAGTAGATACCAAACAGGAGAGGACCCAGGACTGAACCCTGTGGTACTCCACTTGTCACTGGTCTGAAGCTGGATTTGGAGTCTGCTACTTTCACAGTGTGGGTTTTGTCAGTGAGCCAGTTGGCAACCCATCTTGTGACATAGGGATTTATAACTAGTTTATTGAGTTTATCTATAATTCCAGGTGGGGGATGGTGTCAATAGCCTTGGCAAGATCTAGATAGGCTGTGTGAACCACCTTACCCTCATCTACGGCTTTGGTGACTGCTTCAAAGAAGTCTATTAGGTTTAGGAGACATGATCTGCCTTTTACAAACCCGAACTGGGTGGGGTCCTGAGTTTGGAGATTACCAATGTCATTGTTTATAAGTTCCATGATGATACGCTCCATAGCCTTGCAGACCAGGCTCGTTAGGCTAATGGGGCGGTAGTTTTCAGGGTCTGTGGTGGCTCCCCCTTTGTGGAGTGGGATAACTGTCGCTGTGCGCCATTCAGTGGGCATGTAGCCTGAGGTGAGGCTATGATTGAACGTAGTACTTAGGTGGGGTGCCAGTTCGTTCTGTAGTTCATGTGGAACACAGCCTGGGATGTTGTCAGGTCCCATGGATGCTGTGTTCTTGGCTTTGGATAGTATGTTTTTTACCTGTGCAGCCGTGATTACAGGAACTTTGCATTCTTCTGGTATAGAGATGGGCCCTTTAGGGGATGACAGAGGGGTAAAGTTAGCTCTGAACCTATCTGCCAGGATGTTGGCAATATCCGTTGGCTCTGTATATTTAGTGCCATTGTGCTGTAACTCAGAGCAGATCTGAGTGTTGCCATTGAGATTCTTGACATAGCTATAGAATGCTTTGTGGTTGTCTTTAG
>NC_056736.1:379086960-379106756 GCF_019279795.1 Protopterus annectens
TGCTAGCTGACCCAGGTTGTGGCTGAAAAGGGTTCATGGGCCGGTTTACTTACCCAGTTAGATGAAAAGACAAGTGTAAATCCACAAACCGGATAATCCAAACAAGACACGCCGACAAGCCCCAAACGGATGAACGCAGTTTTATTTTTATAAAAAAGAGCGTTTTCGCCGCAGACAGTGATGCAGCTTCATTAGAAAAAACAACACAACCACTCAATGCAAATTTAAATAAAAAGAGCAGGAAGTGACTAAAAGAAACGTCACAAACAGCATATACTTAAATAATTACTATCCATTCACTACGATCCTAAAAAATACATATATACAATGGTAAATACAGTACTAAAACAAGCAATGTATTAAATATTACATCCACTTTAATAAAAAATTTTAAGATTAATAAGCCTAAGCTCATATAACCAAAAAAATATATAATAAATATCTACCTCTTAATAGGCAAATTATAGCATTAAGCCTAAAAACCTTGCTAACTATCTCAAGTAACTCCGCAATTTTAAAACTGCAGTAATATTGCAGTTTTCATTTGTTCATTTGTTTGTGCAGTAAGAATGTGTAGTACCTTGACTGACTTTCTTAATGAATGTACGTTTTTGAAGGAATTGTTTTGCAACCGTTGTTACCCTGTACATTTGGTGGAGGAATTGTTTAATGAAGTTAGCCAGAAAAGATTTGAAAGTTTTTTCAGACCTCTCCTTGATCAGGATGAGCTTCGAAGATCTGAAGTTCAAGGTGAGGTTTTCCCAGTTGAGGACATTTCTTCTCTAACTGTCGATGTGGCACCTACCAGTGTTGGTAAACAGTTTAGTCTAAGTTTCATTACTACATTTAATACTAACGCTTTGGCTATTTGTTCAATTATCCAAAAGAACTGGCATTTTATTGCCAGTTCTGCTGATCTTTTGGAAAAACTGGGACCGTCCCCTTTGGTAGTATACAAAAGGGGCAGTAATCTTAAGGAACTTTTACAAAGAAAAGTGGCTAACTTTTCTTTTTGTAGACAAAAAGGTACCCTTAAGTGTGGTTCCTGTAACTACTGTAGGTTTATAAAACCTGGAAACTCTTTCCATATCGGGAACAGAAAATACCAAATACACTATAGGATAAACTGCCAAACTTGTTCCGTTGTGTACGCTGCCTTCTGCGATTGCTGCCCAGCTTTCTATATTGGAAAGACGGACCGCAAGCTCAGGGAACGTATATACCAACACGTTTATGCAATAAGAAAAAATAAGAGCGATAACGCGTTGGCTAAGCATGTCGAAAAAAACCCAGGGCATTCATTCAGTTTTATGGGTATTGACCACATACAAGGTGGTATTAGAGGTGGCCCCTTATCACTCCTGTTAGAGACCCATGAGCTTGAATGGCAGCTTTTCTTAGACGCCTTCAAAGCTCCGGGTTTGAATGAAAACTGCAATATTACTGCAGTTTTAAAATTGCGGAGTTACTTGAGATAGTTAGCAAGGTTTTTAGGCTTAATGCTATAATTTGCCCACTTGCCATATTGTTGTTAGTCCTATTAAGAGGTAGATATTTATTATATATTTTTTTGGTTACATGAGCTTAGGCTTATTAATCTTAAAATTTTTTATTAAAGTGGATGTAATATTTAATACATTGCTTGTTTTAGTACTGTATTTACCATTGTATATATGTATTTTTTAGGATCGTAGTGAATGGATAGTAATTATTTAAGTATATGCTGCTTGTGACGTTTCTTTTAGTCACTTCCTGCTCTTTTTATTTAAATTTGCATTGAGTGGTTGTGTTGTTTTTTCTGATGAAGCTGCATCACTGTCTGTGGCGAAAACGCTCTTTTTTATAAAAATAAAACTGCGTTCATCCTTTTGGGGCTTGTTGGCGTGTCTTGTTTGGATTATCCGGTTTGTGGATTTACCCAGTTAGATGAAAGGGTTCATGGGTCGGTTTACTTACCCAGTTAGATGATAAGTAAGTAAATAGCTCAGAGGGCTTAAACGTTAAGTCAGAATGGTCTTTTATGAGATGAGCACATCCTAAACATACACACACACACAAAAATATATATTCTGATTCATATTCCAGTCACTAGGACTGAGTCAGTAATTGCTCACTCAGGAGATACTGGATCTAACTTATAGTAACTAGGAGAAGCTGACATCCATAGATGAAACTAGAATGAACAACACAACTGCACGACCAAATGGATTTCTGGCTGTCTCAGTAACCGTACCTAGACCCCCCCTGCATTTGCACTCAACAAAACAGAAAAATCCTTCACTGAAATGTCCTGTACTCTTTGAAATGCTATCCCAGAAAATATAAGGAACAATGGCAACCCTGTCTCCTTCAGGTTGCAATTAATGGGCCATCTTGTGAAAGATAATAAATGACACTGCTTCATTGATCTGGTTAGACTTTGACAGATTGTCATGTCACCTCTACTTGATTTTATTCAAAGTTCATCAACAATTCCATTTAAGCCTGTTTCCATATGAATGATAAAATTAGAGCTCTCTTCTTGTAAATAGCCTATATATATTTTCTTTCTGTTATTAATCATAGCTCTACATCATTCTTTGAGTTTATTCTATATATTATTTTATAATGTATGCATTTTCAATGTATTGCTGTTGTATAATTCATAGAATGTTATATATTTTTAATTGTATTTTGCCATTGTGGTTTGGGCCATGACTGACAAGGGTCTTTGGGCCAGCTCACTTACCTAGTTAACACAATTAAATAAATAAATAAATAAATAAATACATGAATAAATTGGAAGCTATTGGCACAAGCTGCATTTTCTACCCCCAAAATTGCAAAAAGAAATACATTAAACTGTTCTAACGTACCAAAAGCCTTGATACATGTTCCTAGTGCTCTTACCTTATATCAGCAGGCTGTAAGATCTGTGCATCTGGTTTAGCCCTGCTCCGTTCACCCTCGCTCCACTCGGGCTTGCTCCACACCCCCTCGCTGCCCCTAATTCTCACCCTCCCCAACTACCGCTAGATTTATAGCCAATAAACCATGCCCCTCCCATCAAAACCAATCAGTTTCTTCTCCTAATCCTTCTCTTAACCCCTCCCCTCCTACCACCATCTTTTTACTCCCTCTATATTCAGGTGAAGAAACATTAAAAAATAATAATGCCGACACACACTATGGGGTTATCTACTACCATGGACACACACTATGGGGTTATCTACTACCGTGTCTTTACTCTCCCTTCTATCCTTCATGTTAGTTACATATTACATCTCCACATATGAAAAACAGTGCTACCTAGGATTTCATTATCCGAAGGTCACACCTCCACCCCAACTACTTCCAAAATGAATAGTCACCCAATAAACTGCCCTCTCTTCATCTCCATTACCACCAGAAACCTTCAACCCATTAACACTAGATACATTAACCCAAAACTCAAACACTACCAAAAGATCCTATGTAAATATTTGAAACTTATTGTCACTTTACATTATAACCTTACAATGGACGGAGACATTCACACAAACCCAGGCCGAAATACCTCTGGTCATGCATCCTCTTACTCTAATAATCCTAACAATTCACTAACAATAGATAGACCCCCTAACTCCCTTTTGATCTCCCATCTAAATATTAGAAGCATTAATAATAAAGTTCATAACTTACACAACTTATTGGAATACCACTCCCCTGATATACTGTGTCTTACTGAAACTTGGCTTAAGCCATCAATCCCAGATAATGAAGTTTTACCATCTGGCTATAGCATACTCAGATGTGACCGTGCTACTAGGAAAGGTGCTGGGGTAGCTGTACTCTTTAAATCCATAATTAATGTTACCATCAACCCCATTCAACCACCCCAGGTCAATAAATCAGAAATTCTCTCTACCAGACTTCAGATTAATAAAAACAAATATATAAACATTGTCTGCTTGTATATCCCCCCAGGGAACAATACCATTTCCCTAGAAGACATCCTTCACTGGTCAGTCAATAACTACCCTCAGGAAACCATAGTTCTAGGAGATTTTAATATAGACTGGAACGCCTGCTCCTCTGAATCCTCTACTACCCATGTAAACCTACATGGCTTTACTCAGGTCACATCTGCTATGACCAGGATAAGCAAACCACAGAATAAAGAGAGTATACTAGACTGGATATTGATCAATAGTCACCCCCAAATGTATACATCAGGGACCCTCCCTGATGACCCTAGTGATCACTGCCTTACCTTCATTGTTAGACAAAAAGCAAATTATCCCCACCATCCCACCTATAGAATTGTTAGAAACAATAAGAGCTTCAATCTAACTAACTTCCAAAACAAGCTTAAATCATGTAACTGGTCTACCCTAAAACAACTACCCCTGGAAGATGCTGTTGCCTTCTTTTACAATAAATTCCTCACCATCCTTAATTCTCACGCTCCTGCTCGACACATTTGGAACAAAACAAAAGGTGTACTTTGGCTCTCAAAAGACACCAAATCAAAAATCTTACTCAGAAATAAGGCATGGGCCATATGGCGTACCACTAAAACACCACAAGACCAATTAAAGTACAGGCAATTAAGAAATGAGACAAAAAGATCCATTCTGTTAGATAAAAAAAAAAATGTACTGCCTACACCAGCAGAAATGTCAAAATAATCCTCAAAAATTCTGGGCAGGGATAAACAAGCTACTGCGCCCAGGACAAACCCCTACACCAACTCCCTCTGCCTGCACTGAAAAACTACCAGAGGATGTTGCCAACACCTTCAGCAGTTTCTTTACTGGAACTGTCCATTCCCAAGCTGACCAACTACCCCGACATTCCCCTAACTCACTTGATTCCAATCCCACTACCCAGCATTCTTTCAGCTTCCAACCAGTCAACACATATTTTATTTGTACACTAATCAAAAAATGAAAACCCACGACACCAGCTGCTGATCGTCTCCCTGCTGATTATCTGCAGAAAGCAGCAGATGCTATTGCATGTCCCATCTCCATCCTAATCAACCGTACCATATCAGAAGCCACAGTCCCATCCATTTGGAAAATATCTCATGTTATACCCCTTCATAAAGGTGGTAGTTCTACTGAACTGTCTAACTTCAGACTGATAGCCATCCCATCGCCAATAGGCAAAATTATGGAAAAGTGCATCCATAAACAGTTACTTCACTAATCCAAAACAAGATATTGGCCAACTCACAGCATGGTTTTAGGCCACACCACAGCACCACCTCAGCCCTTCTCCCCTTCTTCAATGCCATTAATCATAACAGAAACCATAGTAAATTATCCTCAGCCCTTTTCTTGGACCTTTCAAAGGCTTTTGACATGGTTAACCACCAACTTCTCATCCATACTCTGAAAACAATTTTCTTAGACACCCATGCTCTCCAATGATTCCAATCATATTTGAATGACAGACAGCAAGCTGTTCTTTGGCAGAATAAACTATCCAACCTTCTACCCAACACATTGGGTGTCCCCCAAGAGTCCATTCTAGGCCCCCTTCTGTTCTCCATATTCATCAACGATCTGCACTCTGTCATCCCTAAAGCAATTTGCATTCAGTTTGCAGATGATTCTACCTTGATCTGCTCTGCCTCTTCCCAGACAGAACTTCAAGCATTAACTCAGGATATCATTAACAGAACTGAAACTTGGCTTTCTAATCATTGACTGATTCTAAACCCCAACAAAACAAAACTACTACTTTTCCCCCAGCCAAAAGTCCAAAGAATTATCTTTCTCCATTATTTCTAACAACAAGACCGTAATCTCCCCAGATGTCTGTTCAAAGCTCCTAGGTGTTACCATAGATAACAATCTTAAATTTGATATGCACATAACTAAAACTATTAAAACCATTAATAAAAAACTCAGTTCCCAATATAGGATTAAACCATTCCTTACCACAACTGCTAGAACTGTCATTGACTGTTCTCATTTACTCTCCACCCTTTTCTATGCCTCCCCTCTACTTATCAACCTAAACAAAAACACCAAACAGCTCTTCTCAGAGCTCACAGTACACCAAACAGCTCTTCTCAGAGCTCACAGAGATCTGTAAAAGCTCTGGTAAGAGCAACCGGAGACACGAAGAATAAAACAAAAAAGTTCTTGTTAGAACTACCACCAACACCCGAACAGGCATTCAAAACACAAATCAGCCCTTCTCAGAGCTCACAGAAATCTGTATCAGCTTTGGTAAGACCAGCCGGAGGCACAGACACAGCTTCGGTGAACCAAACAAAACAGTTCTTTTTAGAACTACCGCATCTGCCGAAGGGCATTCTAAACACAAAACAGCTCTTCTCAGAGCTCATAGAGATATGTAACAGCTCTATATAGAGCTCCAGCTGCCCACAGGGCTAAAACAGCTCTTTTTAGAGCTAGCTCCACCACTGACTACACGTGGAAATCTGTTCACCGTTTAGGATCAAGAGTGAAAGGCTTTGTAAAACCTAAACAAAACTGATCTTAACAAACTCTCCAGCTGCTACAATCCCATTGCCAGATTTGCTACTGGCTTACCCTATAGAACTCACCATTGTATAAACCTAAATAATCTAGGCTGGCTAGAACTACCCAGGTTAATTCAGTACAACCAATTTATAGTAACCCATAAAGTACTTTACCATCCTGATAATACACCTGCTCTTAGGCATATTATCTACCCCTACTGCAACCCCAGACCCAGGGGCGGCTCGTGTTATCGGACTGCCGGACTGCAGCCCCCTCAGTTGTTTTTGGTCTTGTCTGTGTTTTAATTTAATCATTAAATTAAAAAAAAAAAAAAGAAATCTCTTTTTTTACTTTAAATTTCGAGTCCAGCGACTCGAAGTATCTTATCGCATTGCGCCTTACCAGCGCGGCGCAGTTGTGAACAGCTTCTTTTCTTTTTTTTTTTTTTGTTTTCTTTGCAGCCCGGAGGAGCACATAAGGCATCATTGTGATGCCCAGAAGTCTATGCGGCAGCGGTTCCAAACCGCATAGACTTGGAAGGGGCTCGGACTGCGACGTCCGCAGGCACGTCAGTCATAACGTGCCTGCTTTGCTAAAGCCTAAATGCTGCTGATTGGTTGTTGCTCTCATCCCGGGATTTATGAGCTGGGAAGAGAGTGAGAATCAGTCAGTTTAGTTTAGGATCCGATTCTTTTTTTGGCAAAATTAGTTGTGATCATCATTGTATTTTTTTTTTTTTCATTTCTATGGATTATCGGGTTATCGTTTACTTTGGAGTGAAGAAGATAGAAGAAGAAAGAAAGTGCAGGGTGCGTGCTGCAGAATTAAGTAAGTAAATTAAATAGGGACTCTCTTACTTGGTTAAACCAAACACAATATATGTTTCCACAAATTGTTGTCAAACTTCCATTGCATTTTATGCCACTAAATGTGAGCATTTGTATTTTAAAAATACAACTCTCCAAAAGTATGTGTATTTCAGAAATTGAGTGTGTATTTGTGCACAGTAATATACGTGAGTTTCAAGATCTGATGTGGGTCGTCTTATGTGGTAAACTGTTACTGTTTTAGTGGGCCATCCACGACAAGCTGATAATCTCAATATATGCTGTTGAATATCTAATACAGAAGGCTTTTCTAGATTGCTCACTGCAAAGTGAAAAAATGACTGTGTAATTAAATATATTTTTCCTTAACCTCGCAGAGGTGGCATTAATGTTGGCTGAATGTAGGCATGGGTATAATACTGTCATGATCTCCATTTACAATCTATTAATGTATGCATCTGTTTTATGCATAATGTAGTCACCAATAACTAAGATGTTTTTGAGGATGCTAGATCAGTGTCTCTGACTTGATTGAGTTTCTAGATATTTTGTTGTTATGGACAAGCTCTACTTCATGTTATGATGATTGTGGGTATGTGATTTAATGTGGAAGGTCTGTGTGAAATGTTGTCTGCATGTGGTTTCGGCTTGATTGAGTTTATGACATCTTCAGAGTTTCTGCAGCTATATTCTTCAAAGTGTCTTTGTATATAAGGCTATATATTAAATGTTACTAGGGTCATGTTGGTCCTGAGAGTGTAGCCTCCATTTTCTGAATATACTAACTTAAACCTCTGAAAGATAGTTAAATTATTTTTATTTAATACGAATTACATTTTCTCTGATAATTAGACCGTCATCTATCAAGTTTTTGAGAATTATACTGTGTAGTATGTTCATGGGTATTTTCAAATATGAATCAACTTTGTCAAAACACTTCTAAATATTTACATTTCATACCATGTTTAAGCAAATTATGTGTGATTTAATTATTTATTTATTTATTTAATGTTATTTATTTATTTATTTTTTGTTTACTGGAGTAAAGCACTGACAAAGAAAGATCAATTTCAGGATCAGCCTGGGTTACTAACAAAGCAGTAATAGCAAGCTGAGTACAAATAAAATGTGTATTGTTAAACAAAAACATTCATTATAAAACAGGCAAAAGCAGAATACAGAAATACAATATGTAAAGTGAAGTAGGTATAAAAGCAGTATTTTATACAACATGCTATTCTACATACACTGTGCATGAAATATACATATTAACAATGTATTTAATTTATTTAACATTTGTTTACCAGGAAAGTCTGACTTGGAACAAAGTCAATTTTAAGCAGAGGCCCGGGGAGAAATGCTCTAGATGCATGTCTTTGTAACGTGGGAGGAAACCACAGTGCCCAGAGAAAACCCACACAAATGCAGGGAGGATATGCAGACTCTGCACAGAAGGCACTCAAGCCAAGAATCATAAGGCTTAGGGGTTATAACTTAGAAATGTTATGTTTCAAGAAATATGGTCAGTATAAAACAATTGGTGGGTAAAGTGAAGAGTAAAACAAGTAAGAAAGAGTTTGAAGAGGGAAGGTATGGTGAAGGTAAAAGGTAATGGCCAGTAAGTTGGAAGAGTGTGCAGTGTAATGTGGGTTTAAAATGGAGGAACATGAATATGAATGACTGGAGTGGAAGGCAAACAGAAGAGAATAAAGGGGAAGGACTGAGTTATACAGGCTAGCCAGAGAATTTTAGTGGGTAGCCAGTAAAAAACAATAAGGAAGAATGAACATCTAAATGATATGGTCAGTGATTTATCATTTGCATGTAAGATGTTCAGAGAGGTAATGTTTCAACTGTGTTTCGATTTATTTGTAGTTTGTGTAATCTGTGTTACACTTTCTACATTTATAGCTACTTTGTAGCATGATACCAGGTCCTTCTATTAACTGAACACTTCAAAAGTACACTGGCAAAGGGGTTAAAGCTCTAAGTATTGGAATTTGCAACTAGACTAGTGCTTGTGAATATATGAATGGAAGGGTACATAAAGTTTACTAAGTTTCAGTGGCGGGCTCGTTCAACACAGAATTTCACAGTGTCTAGGCAGGGACATTTTTTTAAAGAAATGTAAGATTTTTCATGACAAAACATACAACCACTGTGAATGACTGGACTTTACTTTTTTGCCAAAATAATTGCTCAGTCCTGTAGAGATTTCAGTTGTTTCCTATGATACTAAGGTGTTTCAGATACAAAATAATGGTTTTGTGTCACCATTACTGAAAACTTCATAAATGTTTTTTGCCCTGTCATTTTAGGACGTTGCCAATTTTTATGTATTTTTTCCCACCAAACACAACTGCCCAAATAGGGACTGTCCTGTATAAGGAGGGCCAGGTGATAACCCTAGTTTATCATAATAATGAAGTGATTACATGTAAGAATAAAGAGAGGAGTGAGATGGGATTTGGCACACATTACAGGTGCCACTGGGCTTAAGACTGCAACAACATCAGGGTGTGCGAAGTGGAAAAATAAGTTTTCTTCAAACAGTCACTTCTGCCAGTCTTTCATTTATGGAACTCATATATTTACTTTCTGCCTTTCTGTGGTCATCCAAGGAGTTCATTTGGATATGCTGTGCACAACTCTCCCTCTCACTGACAATACATTGTCATTACCAAGGTCACAGACTGTATCCTTCTTTAGGGTCTGATTTTTTTTCAACTGTCTACATTTTCTCTGAGTTTGCATGACCTAAAAGATAGTTTATATTAAGTTTAAGGCATAGAAACATGCCCTTGCCTTAGTCCCAAAGTACATGGGCCAGTGTTTTTGTTTGTTGTGACTTTTAGGTAAGTGTTCAAACCAATGTGTGTATGTAACAATGTGTGCTGTGTAGACTATTCAGCATGTGCCATACTGACTGAGCATTTATTTCATGTAAATAAGTATGTGAAGCATTGATCCCATTGCACCATAGCCACCCCGTCTTGTTGGCCACACCCCGCCTTGTTGGCCACACCCCGTCTTGTTGGCCACACCCCATCTTGTTGGCCACACCCATCCAGCTGTCTCCTGCAGCCCCCCTTTGATTTGAAGTCACCAGCCGCCACTGCCCAGACCTCTCCATTCATCCAATAGACTTGTAGTGCAAACAGTCAAAGCCAACAATTCGGCTGGAGATTCTCTTTTTGCCAACTCTGTGGGTAAAACTTGGAACTCCCTACCTGCTAACATTACTCTAGAGGCATCCTTACCTCTATTCAAGGAAAGTCTTAAGCAGTATTTCAGGTCTCACTGGCTTTGTCCTTGCTCCAGGCCTGACTAATAATTTAGTTATATTTGTGTTCTATTTATTTCACTATGTAAGTTACCAGTTAGTCTCTCAAGTTGGGTGATTGTTTAATATACTTGTTTATTATAGTCTGTTAATGTTCTTAAGTTGTACTATGTATGTTTTCTTGTCTAGCTACCTCTGGAGCTTTTCTCCCCGGGTCTCTGCTGAAAATGGACATGTATCCAGTCGGATTGATTGAATTACTATTTCAATGTCTGGTAATTATTACTAGTGATTTCACAAATATTCATGAGATAAATAATTCTGGACCAAAATATTTGCTATGAATTTATTCAGAACTACATTAATTGCTACCAACAGTAGTACAGTGTGAAAAAACTGGTTTTATATTACTGACATCTGGTGAATTGTTGTCATGTTTTGCACCAGTATGCCAACAAATGAGACCAAGCAGGTGCAATATTATTTGATAAAAATAAATTCTTTGATTCCTCAGAAGAGTTGCTTCTTTTTTAAGTTTTAAAAGTAGATGATTTTTGATATAAACATAATAACCACAGTAGCTCCGAATATAAAATAAAAAACAACAATTCATGATCATGGACCATGGAGTAGCTCATCAAATTTATTATGAACTTAGCGCTTCGGAACCAGGCCTTCAAAGAGTATAAAATGCATTACTTACATCCCATTTTATATATCTTCTAAAATTTAAACAATTAACTCATTATTCAATTTATCAAATTACATATTTCCAGTTGCACTCTTTATTTAACCCAAAAGGTTCCAGAGTGTTGTACTTTAAAATAAAAAGAGTTTCCTTCTTCAGCAACTTTTCCTTAATATTAATACAGTCTCCAAAAAACACTTCTACTTTTTCTAAAATGCATCCTTTTAAACATTCTGGTTTAGCATTGTATGAAGATATAAAATGCTGTCCTAAGGGGCTATCTATTTTCTGGTTCTTAATATCTCTAATATGTTCTTGCAGGCGGATTTTAAAAGCTCTGCCTGTCTCTCCTATATAATATAGGTTACAACTACACTTCAGAGCATAGATTACTCTCTCTGAATTACATGTGTACAAGCCCCTGGGTGCAAATCTCATATTATTTATTTTTGGAAACGTATACGTTGTCGCCTCACAGTAAGACGTTGTCCTGTTTGATTCTCAGCTAGAGCGTCTTCTGTGTGGAGACATGCGTGAATGGGTGTACCTTCACTGAAGGTTGTGCGTCAGGGCTGGCAACTCTGCACATAAAAATCTACTGCCAATCATTAGCAGACCGGAGTTCCGCTGTGGCGACCCCTAACCGGGAAAAGCTGAAAGACACGACAACATTCACTATATGCTTACAAATTGAGCACTTATTACAAGCTATTGTTCCTGCTCTATTAGTCTAGAATAAGTATTTAAAGTGACCTCTGGTGGTAAGAAGCGGTTATGTTCCACCATATCTGCTAAATTTCTGCTTCTCTTCCAATGTTTATCAGCTCGCAGGGCAATCGCTGACAGTCCTACCTGCTTTACTGGGGATGACCTGTGTGGCGCCTGTGCCCTGGCCCAGCAATCAAGGAGCTTCAATCCTCACCACTAACACCAGAGAGGGCATCTCATATATTGAGGAAAGGATAACCAATACACACAGTAAAGTGCAATTTCCCTTAAGAGCACACAGAGATCACAGTCAGTACCAGCTGGTTGCTCACTTGCTCTCCAGGTCCCCAATAAGACTCCCCATTGGCACAGTTATAGGGTCCAGATCTCAGGCTAGTGGGCAAGCTAAAATCTCTAGCACCCTCTCTGTCCAACCAGTTCTTCATGTCCCTGCCCAAGTAGCAGACACACGCATACACACACTTTGAGAAGAGTTTACACAACCACACAGACACTTCTGGGGAAGGCTGGCACAGGTTCTCCAGCTATGCCCCTTTTTCCCAGACTATACGGTAGTACCAGCTGCCACCACCCACTAATAATTATCATCTACTCAAAGGCCTTAAAAGGGTGTCCAATTATTACTGTGCAATATTATTATCTAATTGGTAGTATAGCCCAAGTATAGGGTAGTCCGCTGTCCAGTCGGCCCGAATACCAAAGTATATGGCTGACGTCGGTCAAGGCGCATTAGACTGACGTCAGGACGTCAGGGTACTATCATGACCGGCGCCATATCCTCAGTCTTTTCTTGCCCCAGATGTCAGAAGACCCTAAAAAGACAAGGCCCAATCCAAAACACCAAAAAGCCCTGCCCCAAACTTATATACAATATATATATACACATGTACAATAATATAGAGCAACTCACACCACCACCCCTAAACACAGAGGGGAAGGCGGGAGGGTAAATTGGACTGCAGCAATGTGGATCCTCGAACATCTACATTTATGGTAGGTACAAAACTGTACTATGTTCTTCATTCCACATTGCTGCAGTCCTAACCATTGGGTAGAATCCCAAAGCAGAGGTAAGGGAGGCTGGCAAATCATAAGGAAGCAGGAGCTGTCAACATGCCTTGCAATTTTACCAAATTTTACAAAAGAGTTTAAATTATCTCTACACAAACCAGCCACAGTTAAAAGGTTTTAAAATATTTAATAATAAATAAAACCACAAGACAATACTTTCTACTACACAGTGCTAGTCAAAAGAGTTCAGAGATCACACAGAAATACTTAAAATAAATCAGCAGTACAGTTCTGACATCACTGAAAGACACTTAGTCTAATCTTACTAGTTCTGGCTATTTCTAAAAGAAAACACAAGTCTAAGATAATGTACCTAAGACAACAGGCAGTGCTGTAAGTTGGATGATCAAGACAAAAATTCTTAATGCCTTTTGATTCTCTCTGTTTAAATTGCTATTGCAGTTCTGATAAATATTACATCATTTTTTACACTTTCCTGGTGTTTCTAGGCTGACAGATACTACATTCTTTTGTTATCTTGCAGCTGCAGGAAACTACATCAATAAAAGACATTCTATATGTAAACTCTAGTAATTACTTCTTAAGTTAAAACAATAGGTAGGAAGCCTTCATCTAGCCCGGCCGGAGCCGAATTGTAAACATCAAAGACAGTCATGAAATAATTTAAACTTCAAAGGGCATACAAGAAATACTTGACTTAGCTTTCTTTACAGCAGAGGGCAATGTTGCTACATTCTTTTAAGTTCAACATTTCACAGCATATTCTTGCATTTAATAAAACAAGTCTGTATTTCAGCATTTATATTTACAAATGACAGAATTATCTGCACAATTCTATCTGGCTAGGCTGGCAAATTTCACCCCCCCCCCCCCAGAGAACTCAAGCTAGTTTTCCAAGTGACCCTTGAGAAATGCCGCTTGAGAGGGTTAGGTCTATCTGAGTATACCTACCCCATTCCCTGTCTTGAGAGCCCATCTGCATTGGCATTGCTACTCCCACTGCGGTGCTGCACTGACATATCATATGCTTGTAACCCCAGGCTCCATCTTAGCAACTTGGCATTTTGCTGGCTGGCTCTGTTTAACCATATTAGGGGGTTGTGATCTGCCATAATAGTGAATTTCCTTCCATACGGATAAGGCTAAAGTTTCTGCAGTGCCAACACTATGGCTAGACATTCCTTTTCTACAGCTGCATAGCATTCCTCCCTGGGTAGGAGCCTACGACTGAGATAAACCACTGGGTGTTCTTTCCCCTCTCAAGAAATCTGGCTAAGTACAGCCCCTACCCCATGGTTTGAAGCATCCACCTGCACAGCAATTTTTTTGCTGTAATCTGGACTGGCTAACACAGGGGACCCTCCCAAAGCTTCTTTAAGCTTCTGGAATACCTGCTCACATGCTGGGGTCCACAATACCGTATCTGGCCTGCTCTTTCTTGTCAGGTCTGTGAGGAGAGCAGCTACGGTCCTATAACTGGGTACGAACTTTCTGTAGTACCTGGCTGTACCTAAAAATGCCCTCACCTGCTTTTTAGTAACAGATGCAGGCCATGCCTGAATGGCTTCCACTTTGGCATGTTCTGGCCTTATCCTCCTCTCCACACTCCTCTATGCCTCCCCGATATTCTCCTTCCTTCACAAGAAAGAGCTCAACAAACTATCCACTACCTATAACCACATAGCCAGATTCATTACCGGAATGCCCTACCGCACCCATCACTGCCTAAATCTAAGGACACTGGGATGGCTAGAACTGCCCAACATCCTCAAACTCAACCAACTTACTGAGGCATTTAAAATTATTAAGTATCCAGATAAAACCCCCTCACTGAACAATATACTTACCCCCTACTCCAACCTTACGTCCCTTAGGTCATCCAAAAGTATACAAGTGTTGACCATTAAATCTAACAACTTGGGTGGTGAAGCTCTATATGCCAATTCCATTGGCAAAGCCTGGAATGCCCTCCCAAGCAACCTAAGACTTATGACCACTCTGCACCAATTTAAAATTCACCTCCGAGCTCTACTAAAATCCCAATGGCTATGCCCATGCTCTAATCCAGACTAATAGCCCACGTCTCCGGCTCAACCAGGCCTACCCAAGCCTCCACCCAACCCAAAATCTTAAGGGCCCACTATGTAGCCTTGACAATCCATCTTTACTAACTTGTATCTCTTTTGTATTATTATATACACAATTACTTACTGCTTTATTTTGCATATAAATGCCAGTTTACTAACTTACTCTAGTTTTGTCACAGTATTTGTTTATGTATGTCTGTTCTTTGGAGCTTTTCTCCCCGGGCCTCCACTGAAAATGGATATGTATCCAGTTGGACTAACCCGGTCAACAAATGTAAAATAAAATAAATAATAAAAAAATGTTACCACTCCCCACTCTATGTTCTAGGCAGGAGACCTCTGCCATACCCACCTGACATTTGCTCAGCTTAATGGTCAACCCTGCCCTCTGTAGTCTGCCCAGCACCTCCCTGATATGGTGAAGGTGCTCTGGCCAGGAATAGCTGTAGATGGTAATATCATCTAGGTAAGCAAGGGCCAACCCTCCTGCTCCTGCTAAGATATTATCTACCAGCCTCTGGAAAGTCAATGGGGCATTCTTCATCCCAAAAGGCATCTTTGTGAACTCATACAAGCCAAAAAGAGTCACAAAGGCTGACTTCTCTCCAGCACTGGGAGTCAAGGGCACCTGCCAGTAACCCTTGGTAAGATCAATAGTTGTAAGATACTTATCCCCACCCAGCTGCTCTAGGGCCTCATCTGTCCTAGGCATGGGGTAAGCATCTGTCTTGGTGTGACTATTTCATTTCCTGTAGGCCACACTAAACCTGGTGCTGCCATCCTTATTTGGCACCAGCACCAATGGGGAGGCCCAAGGACTCTTGGACTCTTGATTCACCCCTAGTTCCAACATCTCCTGTACCTCCTCCCTCAGGGTATGTCTGACTCTGTCACCCTATATGGGGCTTGCCCAATAGGCCTTTGGGGTCCTGTAGCCACCTGGTGCTGCACTAGGTGGGTGCACCCTGGTTTCCCAGTGAACATGTCCCCAAATTCCTACAACACTGCTCAGATTTCTTGAACCTGGGTAGGAGATAGCTGCTGGGACATTGCTACCCCTTACACTGAGGTGTCAGCCTGAGCCTCACTGAGGAGATCAGTCCCCAGAGCTCCCTCAGACTCCTCCTGCAATCCAATGCAAATGCTCAGCACATGGGCCTCCCTATCATGGTAAGGTTTCATCATGTTAACATGGTACAATTTGTGCCCCTGCCATCTGCCTAGCAGTTCCACCATGTAGTTAACATCACTTACCTTTCTTACCATCTTGTAGGGTCCCTCCCAAGCTGCTTGCAGCTTGTTGTGTCTGACAGGAATGAGAACCATTACCTGCTGCCCCAAAGCATACTCACTAGCTCAAGCATTCCTGTCATACCACACTTTTTTCTGTTGCTGGGCTTCTGCCAGGTTCTTCTGGGCCAAGCCCTGAGCCTTGTCCTCAGGTTTAGGATGTATGCCACAACAGACTCCTGGTGAGACTCACACTCACCTTCCCACTCATCTCAGATTAAATCTAGAGGTCCCCTCACCCTATGCCCATACAGCAACTCAAAGGGTGAAACACCTGTAGATTCCTGGGTAACTTCTCTGCAAGCAAACAACAGATGGGGCAAATATTTGTCCCACTCCCTCTTAAACTGATCTGCAAATGCCTGTAGAATGGACTTAATTGTAGAGTTTAACCCCTCAACAAGACCATTAGTCTGGGGATGGTAGGGGTGGTCTTCATGTGCTTCACCCCACAGGACTTCCACAGACAAGCCAGCAAGTATGACATGAAATTGGCACCTCTGTCAGTCAGTATTTCATTTGGGAACCTACCCTGCGGAAAATATCTAACAAAGCATTTGCCACCTTCTCTGCCTCAATGGAGGACAAAGCCACTCTTTGACACCTCAGTGGAAGGGGTAGCAATGTCCCAGCAGCTATCTCCTACCCAGGTTCGAGAAATCTGAGCAGTGTTGTAGGAATTTGGGGACATGTTCACTGGGAAACCAGGGTGCACCCACCTAGTGCAGCACCAGATGCAGAATCACAGATTTGTTATCTACACAACATTTTGTTTGATTGTTGGCCACATATGCCCAGTTTGGCTTTGTCAAGGGAAGATCATGCCTTTTGAACTTGGTTGACTTCTTCGAAACAGTCACCAAGGCCATTGATGAGGGAAAGGCAGTCCATACAGCCTACCTTGACCTTGCAAAGGCTTTCGACACAATACCCCACTCGGGTATTGTAGAAAAACTTACCAGCTTAAATGTAAACCCATATGTCACAAGATGGGTTGCAAACTGGCTTAAGGACAGAACCCACAGGGTTAGAGTTGCTGGCGCTGTGTCAGACTCCAAGCCAGTCACAAGTGGTGTCCCACAGGGCTCGTCCTTGGCCCCCTATTGTTTGGCATCTACTTCTCAGAAGTACAGGCCAACATGGGAGGACTTTGGCTGACAAAGTTTGCAGAAGACTCCAAACTGGAAGCCATAGTGGAAAGTGCATCGGACACGGATACCCTTCAGAAGGGACTCACGGAAACAGCTAGCTGGTGCCAGAGCCATGGCCTGAAGTTAAGCGCCAAAAATGTATAGTCATACCCTTCGGGAAAAACAAGGTAACCCCAAGCTACCATATAGATGGCAATCCACTAAGCACAGAAGAGGTTATCAGGGACCTGGGGACCCAGGTTGACAGTGGCCTTTCTTTTGACACTCACATTGCTAAAGTGGTTAGAAAGACCTTCTACATTGCCCACCTGATCATGAAGGATTCACATCCAGATCTAGTGAGGTCATTGTTCCTGTACTCTTCACTTATCAGACCAATGATCAGTACAATGCCCCATTCGGGATGTATCTCACCCGACATCTGCAGCAATTGCAGAGACCCCAAAAGTTCCTCACCAAAGGATAAAGGGACTCCAAAATCTGTCATATGCTGCCAGATTGAAGAAACTCCAGCTCTATTCAGTCGCATACCGTCTGCTCAGAGGTGACATGTGCCTGACATACAAGGCCATGTCCAACCCGAATTAATGGACATGCTCCACCTCAAAAATCCAAATCCACCAAAACCACTAGAGCAAGCGACTTAAACCTTAGCACGGATATAAATAGGACGTGCTGGAGGGATAGATTTATCACTCAGAGACTCCCTATGCTGTGGAATAAAATCCCGGTCCATGTGAGGCAGAGCACCTCGCTGACTCTGTTCAAGAGAAATCTAGACCTGTGGATGGGAGATCGTAGGTTTACCCCAGGAATCAACTCTGTGTCACTGCTGGACAGAGGCACAACAAACTAATGGGCACAGTATTTTTTCATATAAGGGGTGGCGTAAGCCACAATAATTTGGGCTAGGCTTATAAATTCCTTAGGGCAGATAGCCTAGTATAAACCTATGAACCTATGAACCTATATTAATGCTTTTTGAGTGAACCAGAATTTTTACAATTATCATTCTTGGAGTATGATATTCTGGTTGAAGATGCGATCTTTGGATGGATGGTTCAATGTCTAACATACATTGAGATCATTTTTGGGGTCTTAATGTTTGTGTTTTTTGTGATTAAGGAACTGGTTAGTGTCTCTACAGCCTCTTGTGAGTTTGTTTCCCAGGCCAGAAGTCTTTTTTTGTTTCGTCATCATTCTGGGGATACTAACAGGCTGTGATTCTAAACAAAAGACTTGGCCTAGTGCAGCCGTGAGTAACAACTTAAACTGATTATTATTTCAGCATTCAAGGTCTAAGAACAGCATATGGATTGTTGGTCATATATTTATGTTTCTTGAATGAACTGGATTTCTATAGTCACTGTAATTATTTTTTGTGTATGATATTCCAGCTGAAGATACAACCTCGGATGGATGGATGGGTCCAGTCATATAACATACATTGAGATTATTTTTGGATCCCTAATGGTTAGGTTCTTTGTGAATACGGAACTGGTTAATGTTTCTATAGACATTTGAGTCTGTTTCACAGGCCAGAAATCCTTTTTGGTTCGTTTTCGTTCCAGGGACATTTATAGGCTGTAATTTCAAATATAAGATTTGGTCTCGTGCAGCCGTGAGCAAGAACTTACATTGCTTATTACTTCAGCATTAAAGGACTAAGAACAATATATGTTTAAGTGAAAGCTATGTATATATCTATATATATATATATATATATATATATATATATATATATATATATATATATATATATATATATATATATATATATATATATATATTTAATATATATATATATATATATATATACTGCATGGTCTTTGGCTAGTCATTTTTGGCATTTTGTATGTAACTGTGTAGATTGTGTTTAACATTTTAGTCATGGCTGTGTAGCCGTGAGCAACTACTTACACTGACTATTTATCTTAGCATTCAGGGATTAAGAACATTATATGTTTAAGTGAACATCATATTGTGTACAACAGATATATATTCTTTCACTGTCTTTATAGATTTGTGTATTCTGCTTAGGGTGAATTCTTCACAAATTTTTACTTTTACCATCTAGATATTGGCCTATACATCTTCTATGATTGGTTTATATCATAGGAAGTCAGTTTTATTTGGTTTCCTGTTCGTATGTTTTTCTTATATATCTTCAGGGACATTTGTAATATTCCAAAGTTGAAACTTTGGTGCACCATACATTTAGCTTGATGTTTTGCTTATATGGTTTTTT
>NC_056736.1:379444957-379514957 GCF_019279795.1 Protopterus annectens
GTTACGGGTTTTTTCCATGCTAAGGAGAGTTTCGAGTGCGTGCATCTTGAGGTTTAGACTTCTGGCTTCCAGGATTTCAAATATCTAGTTCTCAGCCTACCGCATTCAGCACTGTTTTTAAACAGTAACCCTATCTTGAGTAAGTCTATTGCATTTACATGCACTGTAACTTCTAGAAGAGTTACTTATGTAGTACCATTGCATCTTCTTTCTTTTATGGCTGCCAGCAGCTGCAAACTCTGGCACACCTAGGATCAAATTACTGTATTCTCTTAAAATTAACTGAGTGAACTATTAGCTTATGATAGTTATGGCTGACAGAGGTTGCCCCCTAGTCATGTTTTTAGGAAGAGTCCCTCTTCCGGACATTCCTACATAGAAAACTCAGAGTCAGATTTAGACAACATCATGGTGACACTAGTCAGTGCTAGAAATCTAAATAAAAAGATGCCAGCATTTAAAGCTTTTCTGCAATTCAAACACATAAATATTTGTGTAGTTACTGAGACATGTTTTCAGTGCAATAACGGCATTCCCCCTATACCAGCATTTAGTGCTTATCATGCTTTAAGGCTCTTGGGTAACTGCAAGGAGTATTTTTACTTGTTAGAAACACCATTACTTCACATCAAATTATTCACAAACCTAACTTGGAGCTCCTGGAAATCTGAATTAGCCTTAACAAATCCAACTTTTACTTCATTGTTAGCTAAAGATCCCCATCAATGTCACCCAAAGATCACAGAAACTACAGCAATGTCATTGAGGTATTAAATATCAAAATAAATTCCTTACTGGGGGATTTCAGTTACCCAAGCATTGACTAGCACACTTACACCTCTATAATAGTTTTGCTCAGCGTTTCCTAAATTTCATTAATACCAGTGTACTGGAGCAAATTAAAATGACCCACTCAAGGCTCTAATATCCTTGACTTTTTCCTTTACAACCTAGCCCCCACCCCCCACCTACATCCCACCTTGTATCCCCTCATCCCTGGTTAAATATGACTACAAATCAGTCATTGTCTCTGTCAGAACTATGGACTTTTCCAAGGCAAATCTATTTCAGTTTGTAGAAGAACTATGCAAACTTCCCAACAATCCCTTGCAAATGGACCCAACTGACATGACTGCTACATTCACCTCTGACTTCTACCAGCACCAAAATAGTTGCATAGAAAAGTCATCAGCCCTAATTTTAATGGTAAATTCAGGAATAAACCTCTCTGGTGGAACTCCTGTATGAATGATCTGTACAATAAAAGAAATAAAAAAAATTGCAAGAAATTCTCATCTACCTACCTCAAGACTACAATTAATCATGGCAGCAATGAGCTTAAAAACACCATTAAAATGTAAAGCAGAGTATGAGTTTAAGGTTGGTGTAGATTCCAAAGGAAACTACACATCTTTCTTCAGTTATGTCAGGAAATTAAGGCATAATGTGCAGCATTGCTATACTAATGTCAGCTATTCTGACCCCAAGGATATAGCTAATATATTAGCAGACAAATTTAGTGTCAACTTTATACCCCCCACTGTTGCTCACACAACCTCTCAAAATTTACTTTCCCCTGAAATCACCTTAGAACAAGTCTTAGAATCCTTATCAAAGGTGAAAAATAATACCTCAGTGGGACCAGACCACACACCAGGCAGCATTCTCATCAGTGCCAAATACGCATTGTCTGAGCATCTACTTAAATAGTTCAACCTCTCTACAATGTTTGATCCTGATGCCTTGAAATTAGCCACTGTGACTCCCCTAAACAAGAGTGACCCTGGTAAAGCTAACCAGCCTTATATACAAAGCAATGGAACACACCATAGGAGACCTCATATATGCAGACATAGGTAACCTAAATGATCTAGATTCTAATCAGTTTGATTTTGTGGATGGCAGCTCCTGTCTCCTGCTGATATTATACTGAAAATTAGACAATATTAATGTAAACCCCTACATTGTCCCCTAGATTACAAACTGGCTATCTAATAGATCTCAAGATGTTAATGTTGTTGGTTCTGTTTCTCTGAATACAAAATTATAATTAGTGGGGTGCCAGAGGGATCAGTGCTGTTTCTTCTCCTGTTTGTCATTTATTTAGCAGACATCCAAGCCAATATCATAGAAGTGTTGTTGACCAAGTTTACTGATGACTGCAAACTAGGTACCGTTATCCACTCATCTGCTGATATAAAATAACTACAACTAGGGCAGGGATGAGCACATACATGGTGTATCAAAGCAGTCTCAAACTAAATGAAAAAAGTGCAGCATAGTAGCATTTTTCAGAAAAGTTGTTCCCACCTCCCTTGTATGTTATAAATGGTACTTCTCTTCAGACTTATGCAGTCATAAGAGACCTAGCTGCTTATGTGGATAACTCCCTCTCAATCGATCAACATTCCAACCATAGTCAAGAAATCCTTATGTCTGTCTGATTGTATTTCCAAGGGAATATCATCAAAATCCAAAGAAGTCATCGTACCACTGTACTCTTCCCTTATCAGACACATCGCTGAATACAATGCCCCCTTTGATATTTACAAATTCAAGCATATTGCTCAATTGGAAAGGTTTCAAAGATTTCTAACCAGGAAAATGTAAGGTCTTACATTTTTCAATTACCCTGAGAGACTAGCATGACTCTCTCTATACTCAGTAGCCTACAGGTTGCTACAAGGTGACCTTTGTCTTGCTTTTCAAGCCATGAAAGACCTAGTCCTATTTGACCTTCTATTTCTTAGCAAGACTAGTGGCACTGCAAACACCCACACTAAGGACCTAAATCTACACCAACAAATAAACAGGACTCACTAGAGTGATAGGTTCCTAACTCAATGTATTCCTAGCCTATGGAATACGTTACCACTACAGATTAAAACAAAGTACTACTTTGGCTACCTTTAAGGCTAGTCCTGATGACTGAATGGGTAGATACACATTTAAACCAGGTTTATCATGTACAACCCTGCTCATTTTGGGAAGTGAATACTATTAAGTGCTTCGAAAGGACCTGTTTAAAGGTGTATATGGCTAGGCATCTTATTGTCCCCATGATCACTCGCCAAGTATGTTCCTATGATAATGCACCAGTTTTATGTAATTACTTTTTATGTTTTAATAAACAGCCAACCATAAAGTTTTGAAACTTAATAATGAAATTATTAACATAAAGAAATTATTCAGTATACTTTGAAAATCAAATATACAGACAAATATTCTGTCATACAGGGAAATATAAAATAAAATGTTTTGAACAGAGTGCATTAAAAAACACTATCAGTTAGCTGGTTCTGCTGCTACCACTAATTGATAACAATAATTGCTCTACCTCTGACTTTAAGACCATTTTTTCAGTTACAAAAGACTCAGAGGCAAAATGTATATACATGAAATCACTGACTTTGGGTAGCAAGCTGTCTCTTGTCACCTCTGCAGTCCATGAAAATGTTTCTTCACTATTCCCAGTCCATAAAGTCCACTGAATACTCAAGTGGATCATAGGATCATTGGATCATAGGAGGTTACTAGGCTATTGGCCCTGAGGCCCTTATAAGCCTAGGCAAGAGTTTAGCCCATGTTTAGACAAGCAAGAAAAGTTTACAATTCTCTGCAGCAAAAGGGAATGACTGTGTGGTGACAGAAACTTTTAAATAAAAATCCAAAGATATGGAAGCACTAACAAATTCCTCATTTAACTGAACTGTACTGCTGCACTGAACCTTTAGGGAAGAGCCACATCACTTTAAGAAACTCCAGAGAACTATCCCGGAATGAGGCAATACTAAGAAATACTCATTTAGTACTATCCTTTCAATCAAATCCTCCCTTTTCTTTTTTGGTAAAGGAGTTTAAGGAGTCCTGGTTCTTCATTTACTGCTGGGCAATGTTTTGAATCCATGCAACATTCTCCAAAGCAAAGTTGTTTAGAGAAACAGATCGTTCCAACTCAGTTAAGGTAATGTAGGTTTTACAGTAAGTAACAGTTTTTAAGATTAGTACACTATGGAAGTGTATGTGTGTGTATGTGTGTTTGAGTGTGTGTGTTTGTGTCTATATGTGCTTGCGTGAGTTTGTATGTGTGTCTGTCTGAAACAGTTTTACCTTTCAAAGTTCTAATGCATTTTTTACTGAAAAAAAAACAACTATAGGTTTTGTAAAACGCTTCACATTTCATGTCTGCTGCATCTTTACTGCAAATATAGCAGGTGTTATTCAGATTTTCTCACACAAATCATGGTCAAATATGCAATAAAAAGGGGGTGGGGTTTTGTGTAGCCTCAGGAAAGAGATGCACCATCTTGATTATGTAAGAAATTCTCTTCTGCAGTTATTGTGCCAATATAACTGTAGTGTATTCTACTCTTTTCTCCTCCTCTCTCAGGTCTCAACTTAGCCCTTTCATTCTGCTGCAGCTTAAGCCAAACCTATTACAGGCTATACATGTCCTATACTCACCTCTGAGTCCCTATGAAAAGCATGAAAGACCACAGCAATGAACTGTAAAACATTGAGACCGGAATGCCAAAAGTGCAATATAAATAAACCCGACAACAACGAAACCCAGAACAACTAACCAGGTAGGTGAGCTATTATGCTGGATCACAGTACAACTGTGTTTGGGGTCTTCCTCATTCCCAGCTGCAGTGTAATTTTGGAGATGGTATATATAATTAGCAGGGGATGTGGGGGATGCAGGGGGGCTTTCTGTCCTGAAAACATTTTGTCTGTGATGTTCTGTGCTTTGACCTTTGATGTATGCAGGTTTGATGTCCTGAGTTTTGTTGTTGTCAGGTTTCATTATTTTGCACTTTCGGAGTTCTGGTCTCCCTATCTTTCAGTTTGGTGTTGTGGTCTTTTGTGCTTTTGATAGGGACCCCCATCTTTACATCAGTTAGCCTACTTGTGAGATAGGGGGCCTCTGGGGTGAGAGAGGTGCTGAGACACTTAGGGAAACATTTGTTCAGCATGGGGTTTTTGTTATTATATAACTGAACATACCTCAGATCCTGGATGTTTCTCTCAATGTACTGCACAAATTAACATCAGAATAGTTCTGTAGTTCATTTTTTAAGCATCCACAAGCATATATGGGCAAGTCAATTAGATTATGTAAATCATTCATAGAAAGTATTCTCCACAGCATAGTCAAACACTTTTGGGGCATAAGAGGACACGCTGATAGTTTAAAAACAAAGAATAAAATAAATGCTTCTAATCCACTGAAATTTTAAGCATCAGTCAAACATGATTGTTTCTTTTTGCATCAGTGCAGTTTAAGGCATTTGCGGTCTATTATTGAATCTCAGATTAGTGTCAAGTTTAATATTAACAAAAAGGCATGAAATTACTGCTGTTAATCAGTTTGATTTTCTATGGCTAAATGCTCGACACACTCCTAAAGAAATGTGCTCAAAAACTCCAATAGCACACACGTGAAGACTTCTTGCTCTGACGTCAGCAAAGAATCTGACAATGTACATCATTATGAGATGTATGCAGAATCCCCACATTAATTACAATTTCAACAACAAATAAAATAATGAGAGAAATATTGCATAGTGCCATTTTTTCAGTGCAGTTTTACAATGAGCCAGAATTGGCAGTCATGCACATTTGCTGCAGTTGAATTAAGCATAGAGAAGGCAATGATCACAGCTCCCCATAGAAGAGTTCCTTACACAAAATTAAAGAGCCAGTGCCCCACACAAATTACCTTTAGGACATCTGACAGACATAACTCTGGCTACAAAGAGAATCTAAGAAAATGTAAGCATCTGTGATGTGATGTGATCTTTTGGGGTTAAGATAATACAGGGAAGGGCAACAAGCTAGGATGGTAGGAATTTAAATTTGTTTTAAGGTGATGAAACATGGATCTGCTTGTTAGTGCTTTCTTCAGTCTCTGCAGATTCTTTCGTGTTAGATTGTGGGTAATAAACTTGAATGATTTTTACTGGTACAACTTAATGAAGTTTAAATTTAAACTACATAGCTTGATGACAGTTCTTAAATAATCACATTTGGCTGACACTGGAATTCTAGTTTCTGTTCAACCACTGAAAGCTTTAGCAAACCAAATTGATTCCCTCTTCCTCTGTGTTCCTTTAGAATCAAAGCAACGGTCCCTTTTTTAAAAATTTTTCCACACTGATATTTGTAACCATATTCTACTGTATGGATAATAAGATCATTGTGCTATGTAACTACAAAAATGTGCAGTGACAAACCAGATTAATTAATTTGCTAATTCTGTCACAATTGTCTGCTATTGGGAAAATATGAAGTGATTTATCAGTTGAATGTTTGACTTAAAATTAAAACACATCTGTTCCATGGTCTCTTAATTATTCTGAAGTGTATGCACACAAGACAGTCAATTAAGGTACATGATTCAAAAGACCCTCATATAGTACTTCTGAGTATATGAACATGCTAATCAGTTCAGATGAAAGAACTGGAGGTAAATACTTCGACTTACCCACTCAAATGTAAGCTATATGGAGTCAACTTTCATTTTCTGTCTGAAAGCATTAACTGCAGAATCATTCTCAAGACCTTAAATTAGTGTTATTATATACTATTAATGCAAAGGCATGGGGCTCCTGATTACCTATAGCCATACAAATAAAGTTGTGTCATTCATGAAGTCCTTTATATATATATATATATATATATATATATATATATATATATAAGTGTATGAGGATGCTTGTGTATATTTACAGAATATATCTATATGTAATGCATCTATATCTATCTGTCTATATATGTGTGTGTGTGTGTATGCAAAACACACACACATGCACATACATATACACAGATATACAAAAGTGTATAAAGACCAAGATACAGTGTAACAACAGAGTTTACCTGACTTGACATATTGTGATGAATCTTCCAGGACAGGTAGCGAGTATGATGATTCAGGTTGCATCAAGGTTTAGCTGTAAAGGAAATGGATCCTTCTTGGAATCATCTTTGTTGTCTGAAAAGCAAAATTAAAAATCTGTATCTTGAATTCACTTAGGATAGTTTTAAATTCTGCATTTTCCTACTTAGACTTTCCATTTTATCACAGAAAGTGACTTTACCTAGTTTTTTGCTTGTGTAGAATTTTCTTGATAGCTGCCAAAATGAGCTAGTAGCCTTAATCACATACATCTGCATTTATGGATGTTTTAATAACCTAGATACTAGCTCGTCTAGGTAATTTTTTAGCAGAGACTGGGGGAATAAAATAATTCTCAAATTCATCAGGAAACATGATAATAGAACAGCATATGTGCATATCAGTATAGATATCACATGATATTTAAATGAATATATTTTTGATGAGGCATTAAACTGAGGTTCTACCTTCTTGAGGTGGTGGTAGCTCAGGTGATTGTAAACGATCCCATGGCATCGATTGAAAACAGGAGTAGAAGTTCCCTGACGCCATGGCTAAATTTCCCCAATTACTATAAATACAACCTCAGGTCTTCCATGAAATTAGACCACTAGTCTTGTGGGACTAACCAGTCAACAAAGGATAAGTAAAACTATTAACATTCCATAAAATCTGTAAGCAATAATATCAAATGGTTAACCAGATTCCTAAATGTTGTTATGAACTGCAATTATAGAGGGAGAGGAAGGGCAGAGTAGAGGTGGGTAGGCTACTGAATATGAAATGTGACATCACAACTTAAATACAAGCCGTTTGGGAGGTTGATGGAGGAAAGATAAGGCGAACAGATGTAAGAAGGCAATAGATAATGGAGAAAAATGGCATCAGAATGCAGAGTACCACAGCTGGTGGGGAAACACATTTATTGAGATAAACATATCTTATAGAACCAGAAATACTTAAAGTAACGTCCAATTAATATAGCATTAAATAAATATAGAAATGGTAGAGGGTAAAAGTTGATACAATCTTGGTTACTCACCAGTTACATAACTATTTTCAGATAAGAATCTTAGCTAGTGTTTTGAAAGCAGTCTGCTTGTCCATTGGCTTGTTGTGCTTTAGTAGGGCATTCCAATCTGGGGCAATGAAAGCATCAAAAGACACCATCACTAAAACTGTTCTTAATGCAAGAAGGAACAATAGTAAGGCATCTGATGAATGAAGACATCTTAAACTGGTGTGCCACTTAAGGCAATTCATGAGATAAAAATAGATCTTTGCACTGAAAACTTTACATGATTATGGGAGAGAAGGTTTGTAGTACTTGAAACTCTATTCAGCCTAGCACACTGAGTAAAATGGAAGTGAAAATACCAAGATGTAGAACTAGGGGCAAATTTAGCAGGTCAGGGTACACATGGCTAAGAGCTAAGAGAAGAAGACAGGGATGAGTACAGCACAGTGAGAGGGAGAAGCTTAAAAACAAGACTTCCTGAAGTCTTTGAATTTCAGTGACAAGTGCAGTCTTACTCAAGAAAGCAGTAAAGGGTCTGACTCACATTTTATAACTTACTCAGTTTGCTGGTGAAATTACAGAGAATTGTTACTAATAAACCCTAAATATTTTATAGAATTAACTATTTGTAATACATAACCATTTTAAGATCTGACAGACATAGATTGTGAGCTGATTTGCTGCAGAAGATTACAGTATTAGTTGTTTTGATGGTCAGAGTATATCTAAAAAGGAAAATCCTGTTTGTGGCTTCTTCTGAATGTATTTGTGTCTCCTAACACAGGCTAATGTTGAGTTATTTGCATATTAGATTAGGTCAACACCACCAAAAAGGCAGTCTTGGTTTACAAAACGTTTAAGTAGAAGTGAGACTGGACAGAACACTTGGAAAACATATTTCCTGACTGAGAAATGCTTATTAAAGGATTTTCTCATTTGACTGTCATTTCATATTCGAAGTTAATTACAGAAACATTTTTTACCCATTGGTCTTACAAGTTTTACAATTCTCTGCAGCAAAAGGGAATGACTGTGTGGTGACAGAAACTTTTAAAAAGTCTAAAAATATGGAACCACTGACAAAATCCCCATTTACATCTATCTTAAGGATCTATGACAGGGAGAAGGGAGCAGAGAAAACTCCATCCCTCTTTTAAAAATTGGGTTAGGAGTTACATAAAGTTTTAAGATGCTATTGCAAACGAAATGAATGCAGGTGCTATTTTAGATGAAACAGGCCATCTGAAGCAGCACTGAAAATTTTAACATAACTTATTTTTCTGTGGAGGATTTCTGCCCCACATTTTTGAGCAGGGGGCTTCACCCTCATGTAGTTTCCAGTTTGGTGAATCGCACCATTTGAGGATTTGTACATTATCCCACTCACATCCCTTGCCCTGGTGTCCTGCTCTCATCACACAGTAAGTGATTGGTTTGGAGAATGTCTTAACAGTTGGTTGCGGACAACTTTTACAAGTTAACATGGATAATGAATTCATAATAGTTATTAGTCTATAACTGCTTAGTTCAGTGGATATTTCACCTTTTTGTACAAGTATTATAAAATCTTCCTTCCAAGTAAAAGCTAACAGAAACAGTTCTCATCTAATGCCACTATTTCTAAGAAAGGCAACAGGGATTTTATTTATTTATTTATTTTATATTATTTATTTGCAGTTTGTTTGCCAGGATGGTCCATTGGGCCACAGGGAGCCCATTTTCAATGGAGTCATGGGGAGAAAACCCCCCAAAATACAAATGTTACAAGTTACAAGATTACAAAAATATAAGAATTACAAAATGTGAGAGAATTTAAAAATATAAAGTTACAAAGTTGAAAAAAGTTGGCATTTGGAGGAGCAAAAATTAATAACATATAGTAAAAAAATCTTTACACTAAAATTAGGCTTTTTATAAATATTCTAGTTCCTGCAGTTTCTTACTGAGAGTAGCAAGACTATGGGGGGGGGGTGCTATAAACAGGTGTATTAGCTAAAAAGAACTAACTGTAGTCAAGGAAGCTATGTAGGATGGGAACAAGAGCATTCCCATTGTGAAGTTAGATGTGTATGGGATAAAAGAAAGCATAACCTGGCATGTAAATGAAGTCTTGGAGTGCACCACTGAAGCATCTAAGCCACACATCTTAATTTTTGACAGCAATTTTTTAATCTTTCTTATTTCTAACTTCATGAAGTCTAAAGGTTTTGATAAGATAGTATTCCTGGTCAATGGAATGAGCAGATGCAATCATTAGTGATGATTTGTTTTACAGTATGATACATAGTGTACATGAAGTGTAACTGTACATCAGTGAACAATTTTGTCTGAAGCATGTTGTATGTCAAATGAAAAGCATGAAGACTGAAGTGCCAAAGTCACAGGCAGGATCATAGGATCATAAGACGTTACTAGGCTATTCACCCCGAGGCCCTTATAAGCCTAGCCAAGAGTTTAGCCAAGTCAGCACCCAATGCCCCTGTCCAGCAGGGACACAGGTGGACTCCTAGGGGTGTATTATAATCTCATTAAGGTTCAGAAGACAGTTTAGAAATATATTACAAGCTGTGCATCTCAGTATTTTGTAACATTTAATACTATGTTCCTAATACAGCTACTTTAACTATGAATTTGGTGGTACTTTAAATGGACATCAAATATTTTATAACTTTACTTGATGAAGATTAAAGAAAATCTATAGTGTTATATGCAAACTAACCATTTCTACAACCTCTCCAGATAAAACCATTTATTTGTTTTTATTTTATTTATTTTACATTTGTTAACCGGGTTAGTCTGGCTGAGCTTTTGGCTCATTTTCAGCAGAAACCCGGGGAGAAAAGGTCCTCAGGACTAGAAAACAATTTATTACATTTTAGTAGCATAGTAGTAACAATCAACTAACTGTAGGATCTTACAAGCAGAGACCTGGAGAGAAAAAAAGCTCCTCAGGCAATTCAATTATGCGGAGTATTAACAATTGGCAGACAAGTATGTGAGTTGTTACAAACAAGGTTTTAAACAATTAGCAGACGAAAATGTGACTAGTTACAATATTATTTAAGCTGCTTAGAGCAAAATGAGTTAATAGTTAGGAAGATGCTTATTTAAAGTGGGTAGGATCTAGTTGTATAGGAGTTTGGAAAGTAGGAATGGCTAGTAGGAGATGCAGGGGAGGTAGAGTATAGGAGACAGACTAGACAGGTAGGTTGTTTTGAGACTGTAAGAATTAAGAGTGGTTGGAGACAGAGAAAGGGAAGAGGGAGAAGAGGCAGGGGAATAGTGTTAGAGATAGATTGAGTGAGGTGGAGAAATAGGTGAAAGGATGGTGGTTTCAGGGTGGCTGGCTACAGTGGCAAGACCACTTTGTTTTTAGGTATTTCCTTGTGGCTAATTTGAAACTTTTGCTATGCTGGAGGGATTTTATTTCCAATGGGAGTTGGTTCCAGGATGTATCTGGGTTATAGTTATAGAGAAGGCAGCCTATTTTGGTTTTGGGTTTGTAGATGTCTAATAATTCTTGATTTGAGCTGGGTAGCATCCTAGCAGGGGAATATTTGGATATGATAGTGGAGACGCTGGGGCAGAAGGAGGGTAGATAGAGGATAGAGTGGATGATTTATAGTTGGTATAGTTGGAGGAGCTGAGGGAATTCTAGCCAGTCTAGTTGCTGTAGTGCTAAGCAGTGGTGTGACTTGTAGGTTTGGTTAGCTGCAAATCTGGTGATCTTATTATAGGTAGTTTCAAGCATGGAAATAAGTGTAGAATTTAGGTTTGTGAATATGTGGCAGCTGTACAGGAGTGTTGAGAGTAATAAAGCCTGGGAGAGAGCTATTCGGGCAGTGTTAGTTAAGTATTTCTTGCTGCGGAAAAGGTGTCCAAGTTTCTGATGAGTTCTTTTTACTGAGTTATGATGGGTAGAGTAAAGAAATTCTTCCATACAGTGGGGACATAGGATTCAGAAATGGATCGGTTGATTAAGATGGCTACAGGATAGGCAAGAGCTTCAGAGGCAATCTACAGGAAGTAAGTGGGTAGCTTGGCAACAGATGGGGAGCAAGGTTTAAGTTTAGAGAGTAATGACTTTACATAGTTAGTTGATACTGCTTTTAGAGAGAAGAAGTTAGGAGGGTTTAGAAGAGGTATAGAGTTTGTGGGGGTGCTAGTGTTGTTTCTGGCGGGGGAGAGAATTTATTATGGAGGTTATTGAGTTTATAAAATGATTGTTAAATTTGTTGGCTATGTCTTCAGGTGTTGCATTGGGACATGGGTTAGGAGAGGAAGGGTTTCCTGGATGCAGAGTCTATTTAATAGAGCTCCAGAATTTCTTTGGGTCTGATTTAAGAGTAGAGGGAGGATTGGCATAGAAGTTTAATTTGTCATAATGGATGACTTTTTAATTTTATTTCTGAGTTCTTTATATTTCTGAAGAAGAGAAGGGGTCCTAGATTTAGTCCACATTTTCCAAATCCTATCCTGGTCTTTCATGAGGGTTCTGGTAGATTTAGTGAGCCAGGGAGCAGTATTAGATTTGATTCTAATTGTGCGAAGAGGAGCAAGGGAGTTAAGAATGTTTAGGAATATAGTGTTGAAGGAGTGGACAGCTTCATCTAAAGGAAGAGAGGTGAGGTAAGACCAATTAATTTTGGAGAGTTAGTGAATAAAAGAGGGCAGAAATGAGAAGGTAAGCGGGTGGTAATAAATTTGTTACATGTGGTAAGGTGGGGAGTATGTCTTGTAACTGTTATAGGGCAATGGTTGCTGAGGGCATTTGGAAGGGTTTGTGAGTTATGATAGTTTTGAGGGTGGGAGACCAATATCCAGTCAAGAAGAGAGCTAGGTAGGTGAGATTTATTAATGTAGGTTGGGGTTGTGATTAGCTGCTCAAACCCATGTAGGTTTATACAGGAAGTAGTGTTGGGAGCTTGTATTGTAAGCAAATCAATATTTACATCTCCCAGTATAATTATTTCATTGTGGATGGTATGTGAGAGGTGAGATAGGATGTTCTCATGTATGTTAATATTATCTCCATATCAAAAATATACTGCTTTATTAACTGCTATGACTTTAGCACGTCACTGAACCCTGCAAAACTCCACAAATGCCCTTCCTATTGCCAAAAGATCCACCTTCCTCTTTGCAGTCGCCACATACAAATGTATTTTTTTTTTCTGAATGATCATACCTGATTTGCTTAGAAAATATCTGTAACCTGTCACTATCATTCACTCAGAAACATAATTAAATATAATGCAGGAGCAACATCTCTACTCTAACCCCCTATATATTATCTCCCAAGGACAGGGTCTTCTAGAAACGAATTATTGCAGTATGGAACTTGCTTCTACCTGAGATTAGAAACCTTCCTAATCCCCTCTTCTTCAGAAAAGGCTTTTGAAACTGCTTGTCTAAATCCTCTTAGTTTAAATGCTATAACTGCTCACCTTAGCCATCTTTATTCTCCATACCTTGCAGTTCAACGGGGTCTGTTAATAGCATGATACACCATCTTTATACTTCTGATGTTTCTCTATACCTTGAATTCATTTTACTTTGCCAGCCCTTTTCCTAGTGTTACTTCTGTTATTTTTATAGCCTAAATCTTGCTATTTGACATGCTTGTACCAGTGTTGCCTTTTGCCACTATCTTATAGTAAATTATATATCTTGTACACCCTATATTTCTGTATATTTAATATACTTATGCTTCTGGCATAGGCTGTGGCTGAAAATCATGACAGGACCACCCCACATGCACCCAGACGATGAATAAAATAAAAAAAGTAAACAGACACACTTCAGTTGCCACATTGATTCATTCCGAAACATGGGCCAAAAAGACCTATTTTAGTAACTAGTAAACGAATATGAAGAAATAGTTAAAGCTAAAGTTGTGAGAGTGATAGACTATAACAAGAGTTAACGTGCAACAGATGACACAGGTGTGCTTTTCACTGTACATTAGAAGATACCTTGTAAAATTTAAATGTCACTGTATTATGCAATTATATTATGAAAAGAAGTATTATAAAGTTAAGAGAAGTCAAGTAAGCTGAACTTTTTAATTGAAATTAATTTTCTTGGTGTACTAGTTTACCTTTCGAGTAGTTACTTATCCCTGTGCTTTAGTAAAGAGTATTTAGGAAGTGTTTTTGCATTATATTACATTTTATCTGCCTTATTAAGAACCGTAATCAACTGAAAACTTGTTTTAAAAAGTGTTCTAGATTTGGAATACATTTTTTTTTGTATTTTTATTCTGGTTCTGATGACTTTCTTTTTACTTTTTTTACTTATTGGGAATTCTTAGCACACAGCTTGGTCAGGTGAGGATTTTACTTTTTGACTGTTGAATTCTGTGGGATCATACTTAAGAGAATGAAGCAAAACAAAAGGTTCAGATGATAAAATCCTTAAAGATTACACATCCATAGCAGAGAACTGAAGCTGCTGGTTCAAATAGAAGCAAAGAGTGGTAGTTGGAGAGGGGATCTATGTAGAAGGAAATCAGGAACCAGCAAGGTACCCAAGGGATAGGTGCTATGGCTGCTTGTTGCACATCTAAGAATATTAAGTGCAATTTCTGGAACATTTGGGTGTAATAGGGAGAATATATAGTAACTCTATGAAGTTATGGTATCTAAGTGTATTTCTCCTTTTCTGAAGTACAGAGATCCCCAAGTTAGGAGGTGTGGGAGGTATGGGGTGAACAAAGTCCTCCCTGCAAAATTGCTTCAAAGGTGTAACAGCAAGTTTCATAATTCCCTTTTCTCACCCGTTTGATAGGGAGCCATATGCCTGTACTGCTCCTGTTCAACATATTTACATCAGACATTACATAGTAATGTAAAAATGATGTCAACATCCTACAAGAAGGTCTTACACAAACAAATGATTGGTGCCAAAGTCATGGCCTTAAACTCAATGCAAAAATGTATTATCATTCCCTTCGATAAAAGCAATGTTCCTCCTAACTACCACATCAATAGCTACACCTTAAGTAAGCACTCAGTTGTGAGAGACCTGGGAAAATAGGTTGACAGCAACCTTACCTTTGACCACCATGTCTCCACAGTGGTAAGAAGGGCATTCTATATTGCTCATCTCATAAGAAAGGGCACTGCCTCCAGAAAAAAGAAGTTATAACCTCCCTGTACTCTTCCCTCATCAGGCCAATAATTGAGTGCAGTGCCCCTTTTGGTATGTACCTTTCTAAGCACCTGCAGCAATTTGAGAAACCACAAAGGTTCTTCACAAGGAAAATTCAAGGTCTTCAGCATCTGTCCTGTGGGGATTGTCTGAAATCAGTCACTTTATTCTGTTTCATACAGACTACTCAGAGGTGATCTCTGCCTTGCATACAAGGCAATCTCTGACCCTGTGTTATTGCAAATGCTGCATATCTGTAGGTCAATTGGTTCATGGGTTATTCACTCTAAAGCCCTTAACCTGGTATGTGACATTAATAAAACTTGCTGGAGGGACATATTAGTCTCACAGAGGTTACCACACCTTTGGAACAGACTTCCACTTCATGTCAAACAGAGCACCTCATTGGCCCTCTTCAAATGCAGTCTGGATGATTGGATGGGTGACTGTAAATTCACCTCAGTGGTTCCACCTGTGTCCCTCTTGGACAGGGGCAGTAGGTGCTGAACATGGAAATAAGGGTAAGAACTTGGCTAGGCTTGTAAGAGCCCTAGGACCAATAGCCTATGCTGCACAGAGAGGGAGTGGTACACGGGTACCATGGTAAGCAGCATTACTGCCTCACAATGCTTGGTTGTTCAGTTTTGTCCTTGGCTGGGTTGCCTTGTGTTTGGAATCTACATGACGTGCTTGTGTCCATGTGGGTCATTGCCACACCTCTCAACCCCTTAGAGTAAAAAATCTGGACAAAGCAGAAAGCAAAAGTGGAACAAAGGCCCAAAATTAGCGACAATTTTTAAATACTGTTCTTATAAATTTAGAAAGTTGATAGAATAACAGGTTTTACATTAGCATGAATTTTTGGAAGGGTATGAAATCTAAAACTCAAATGTCTGTCATTATTTTCTAACTTCAATCTTTAATGATTTCACAGAAAACCACAATTTTATGAATGATGGACCAAAAATATGAAGCAAAAATCTGGACATTCTGCAGAAATCTGTACAGTTGAGAGTTATGTTCATTGCTGGATGTTTAGGTTTCCTCCCACATCCCAAAGATATGTCATAGTTGACTGGTAATCTCTCTAAATCCCTTGTAGTTATTTGTAGCATGTAAGAATGAGTGCCTGTGTGTGTCATGAGATACACTGGCATCTTAGACAGTATGGGTTTCTCTGCCTTGCACCCACTGAATACAAGGATTGACTCCAGCAACTTTGTGACCCTGAATTGAGCAGACTGGATAATGGTTGAATAAATAAATGGATGAATGAATGAATGAATGAATGAGACTGGAGAACAATACCAGCCTCTTTACATATGACATTAAGACTGGAGCTGCGAATGTGGACTGAGGTGGTATAACAAGTTACCAAGAAGACCTAATGTAGCTTGTAATGTGGGGTGGATAAGTGACAGTTACTGTTTAATGCATGAAAGTACAGTGTTATTCACTCTTTTGTTGGGAAGCTATTCATAACAGATCTGGAAGAATGGTTGCCACTAAGACAGAGATTGGGAAAGAGAATGCCCTAGGAGTTCTCACACCTAGGCTGGATTGTGTTATTTATTATTTGAGGTGTGTAATACAGGCTAGTAGAATGTCAAGTTACATAGGAAGGAATGCATTAATAATATGTTTGTATTACCAGTTATATCAGGTACTGTCAAAACTGCACTGGAAATTTTATGTGCAGTTCTAGAGGCTGTACATAGAGAAGGAGCCTAGTGACAGCATTCAAGAAAGTTATCAAAGTAAATGGAGAAGGAGATTGCCTAAAATGTTTCATATACTGGGAATTAAAATACTGAAAGAGAAAAAGGAAAGAGAGAACATGATATGGAATCACTGAATTATTTGGGGAGCTGACAATAGAACAAAGGATAAAGACAACAGAGGAGAGAAAAGAGCACACACATCATCTGGGTGATAGCAGAATAAAAATGGTGTAAGGAAGCACTGCTTAATTGTCAGAATGGTGAGATTGTGGAATTTGCTACTAGGGAAATACAGGTTATTGGAGAGATTGTACAGCATTTAGGATAGATGCAGGAAAGGATGGGCCAAGAGAAATAGAGAGAATGTAAATTGTAGCAAATGGGCATATTGAGTGAACCAGAGGTCATCCTCAGTTGGTATGGCATCATATCATATGGCCTTTTCTTCTGACATTTGCTGGGAGGTTGAGTAAAAGCATATGCATTGCAGAATACTGAACCTCACAATAATGAATGCTGAACAATTGAACACACAGAGCTAAAAATGTCACTGAATAAATGAAAGATTTATACAAATATTGCCAAGTACTGAAACCTACAGGGTTGAAAACACAGGTCTACAGAGTGGATCTGTGTCCCTGCCAGCACCCACTAACACCTTAATTATTATTTTTGAGACTGTAGTGATCATGATGGGAATTCATTAATACCACAAGGCTATGTATTTGCCTCACATGCAAAAAAGTTAAAAGTTACCCTTTCCAAGTTTAGGTCAGTAAAGGTGTCCGTTGGTTACTTCACATTCACTAACTTTGTTCAGTCTACCACCATTTAGTGTTGTGAAGTTCATTGCTCCACAGTTTACCAGGGGGTAGTGAGTCTCTTTGCAGATTGTCCAAGTTATAGTATTTTAAAAATGAGTGAAGGACACAGTTGGAACAGGATCACAACCAGCTGCTGAAGTGCCAGTTGGGTGCTAGTTCGGAGAAGTGAAGTCAACATCCTTTCAGTAACAAGTACAGATAAAAAGAATGTGGCACAAACATCACGCAAGCAAGATTGGTGGTATTTAAAATTACTTGTGCATGCATAGGCCTCATCTGGAATAGTGTGGTCTTTTATGAAGGCTACTTTTCTTGAACAAGGCCAGAGAGTGGGAAATATATATTGCACAATATAGCTGTATTATCTGGATAGTTGGGTATTGGAGATTAAATGAATGGGGTATAAAGTTATCTTGAAAATGTACACTACAAAAGAATGCAGGAAGAAAAACAAAACAGAAGATCATTACTGAGTCTTTAATTACAACCAAAATATTATATTATAGTATTATGCGTTTTAGAAATGGATAGCAGAAAATTACCACAAGAGTGTAGCTTAAGAGATGAATTTTTTTAACTCTATAATGAGAACACATTAACAAATGGTTACAATTGGAAACTGGATCATAATTCTTTGTAAAACATGAACATTTGTATTGCATTATGGGGTATGTTACTGCTTTTAAAGTTGTTAGCTGGCTTCCAATATAGTTTAGTGGGTGTGTGTGGCTTGGATTGCAAGCTGAAAGCAGCAGAGTTCTTGAGCTCTACAGTCTTCATTTTTTCCTGACAGGATTTTTTATTTAATTTCAAGAACAAAGACCTGAAACTACTAAAATCAGATTCTGGAAGTCAGAAGCTACAAGTTTGTGTAATTTTTAAGCTAAAATTTTCATATTTTCCTGTCAAAGTTTCGAATAGAAGGGACATTGAACTCACATTCACAAAGGAAGATGAGCAGCTCCAAATTTTCTCAGCAAGAAACTCCAGTGAAGAAAGAAATAGAGGCAAGCCTTACTACAGTTCAATACTTTGTGGGTAAAATAGACAAATTAAACTTAAAAGTGGACAATATAAAAGAAGATTTCACCAAACAAATAACCTTATTAAATGAAGTCATTAAAGAACAAATTGGCCATATTGCTGCTTTGGAAGACTCTATAACAGATATAGACTACAGGTCAACAGAAAGAGAGAAAAACATAGACTTTCTTCTTCAAGAAAACACCAGACTCATTGAAAAGATAGATGACATTGAGAACAGAACCAGGAGAAACAACATAAGAATCTATGGCAGATGGAGGGGGAACAATATGATTAATTTCCTTACTTCCTGGATTCCTAAAATCATAAACCTACCTGAAGCACTATGCTTCGGGATAGAAAGGGCACACATGTTTTTAACTACAACTTCTGTATCCAGTAAAAACAGCTGTCTAAGATCTGTTATTGTAAGATTTACCTCCATTCAAGACAAATACCTTGTTTTAGGAACTGCCTGGCCCCTTGCTCCATTAAAGACTGGTGACCAAACTATCAGGTTTGACAATTACTTTTTACCCTTTATAATGTCCAAAAGATGAGCACGTGTCCCTCTAATAAAATCATTAAAAAAGGAAGGAATCAAAGCACAACTCATAGTCCCAGCAAGAATAAGACCATCCCTGCCAGAAGGAAAGAAAACTTTTCACTCTCTCGAAGAAGCATCCACATTTGTCCAAAAAAGAACATTTTAAGTCAACCTGAACCCATTGATTCTTCAATGAATTTAGAAAGACAAGCTTCAAAAACTGAGTGGACTATTAAAGAAAAAAAGAAACCCAGAGACAAATGATTATACATTTCATGCAAGTTTTTTGTTTTCTCCCTTCTAAATAATGTGGAATCATACACAGAAGATAATGTAACTTTTTCTTTCTCCTATTATCTTTCTCATAACAATGCTAACTTTATAGATAATAAATATTACTTAGAATTTAAGTAAATCAAAATCTTATCCTACTGCAAACTACTGTTTTATACTTTTATCTTTTTATATACATGGCATAGCACTAGTGAAATGGTGTAAAATCACTTACTCATTTCATATATTTATATATATTTCTTTTATATCCTATACTTATTTCTTCATGTATGTGCCTTCCCTTTCTGTTTCAGTCATAGAGTCATATAGCAATAACCCACGCCTGGGTGTGGGTAATGCTGGATTTACCCACGGTTGGTGTGGTTTGGTCCCAAGGGCGAAGCCCGAGGGACCAAACAAAGACAACCGTGGGTAAATCCAGCATTACCCACACCCAGAAGTGGGTTATTGCTATATTAATGACATTATTTAAGAAAAGAAATAATTACTTTTCTTAAATAATGGCATTGTATAATGCCTCTTTGCTGCCCTTCCGCAGCTGTCTGGTGTTCCGCGGCAGTTCTGATGTACTGCGCATGCCTACGCAGTACATCAGAGTTGTGGGCAAAAGCAACGGAGAACGCAAGATCTCCATTGCTTTTACTGTCGCTATGTTAAATGGGTTTAACATAGCGAGACAGCTTTAAAATAAGCAACGGAGATCTATGTTGCTTATTTTAAAGCTGTCTCGCTATGTTAAACTCATTTAACATAGCGAGACAGGTTAAAAAAAAAAGCAACGGAGATCGCAAATCTCCGTTGCTTTTTACACACTGTGTTGCTATGTTACAGGAGTTTAACATAGCGAGACAGCTTTAAAAAAGCAACGGAGATCTGCGTTGCTTTTTTTAAACCTGTGTCACTATGTTAAACTCTTTTAACATAGCGAGACAGTGTTTTATACTAACGGAAAAAGTCCGGGCGACTGGACCTTTTTCCGTTAGTATATTGAGGGATTTACAACGGGCACACTGGTTGGGCTGGCCAATCAGCGTGCATGTTTTAGAGGAGGCATTGTATAATAGTATTTAATCACTGCAGGAGACAAATGCTTACTGTGTTACTGTTAAGTAATTAAAAAGAAAGTGGTGACATTTTATTATTATATATACATTTACTACTTAGATGAACTTTTGCAATGTGCTCCTTTTAACTAATATATCTTATAGCTGTGTATGGTTGGTAATTTGGAGCCTTTATTTTAAATATTCATCATTTTACAAGTTATGCTTAAAAGCTTCACTTCATTAGAACATTCCCACCTACTTACTTTTTGATGGAACTTTGACAAGTTTTGTCACAATCTCAAGCTTCTAAAGACTTCAGTTAGCTCACAGACTCATGACAATCTGTGCTATCTACCAAGAAGTAGGCATGACCTCTGAACTTGTTTCTGTTCACTGAAGTCTAACAGCCAGTCAGATTCAAGAATGATTGTTTGAACTGTGTTTTCATTCATTTAGCAATTACTTTTTATCTAAAAAGTCTTATAAGCATATGTTTTACTGTAAATAGTGATTTATTTAATCTGAATTACATTTATAAAGAGAAAAATCCTTTTTTTCTTCTTCAGATCTAATTTTTGATAGATTATTGATGTTCATGGTTGACATTGTCTCCTTGTTCATTTGTATCCCTCAAGAAGTTGGGGTTGATTATGTAAGATGGTTAATGGGAAACATACAGGTTTATAAAGCAATTATATTATCACCTATATTGCATTGTTAGATTTACTATTGGACAACAAATTCTTTTTGTTTAATAATCAGTTTTACAAACAAATACAGGGGGTGGCTATGGGGGCCACTGTTGGCCCAACCTATGCCAATTTGGTTTTAGGTTGGTGGGACATGGAAATACTGCCACAAATCAAATTTTCAGAACAAACCGTTTTTTTATAAAAGGTTTACGGATGATTTGTTTTTTATAGTTCATAAAGACAAGTTCAATGTGGATGAATTTGTGGAGCTTTTAAGTGCTAGTACGACATTTTTAAAGTTTGTGGTGGGTGAAAGTGGCCATAAGGTGTCCTTTTTCGATGTTGATATATTTATGGACACCTGTAAGAATGTGCTTTCGAGTAGCATTCATCGTAAGAGCACTTTTTATAATTGTTATGTCCACTTTAAGAGTTGCCATCCTTATTTTATGAGAAGCAATATTCCCAGAGGACAGTTCATTTGAGCCTCCCGAATGACAGTGGAAGACTCTGTTTTCTTAGAGGAAGTCAAATTTATTAAAAAGTTATTTTTAGAGAGGGGCTATCCTGGTGACCTACTTGACAAAATGGCTCAGGAGGTCATTTTCAGGAGACATTTAGATTTTCCTCCTATTTTATTAAGGGGGTTTGTCAAAAAAAACAGAATGAAGTAGAAAGGGGTACTAACATTAGTATCAAGGGGGCAGAAGGTCCCAGATTTTGTTTGGATATGAACATGGACAGTAAGTTTATTCATCAGATTATCAGTGACAACTGGAAAGTTGTTACTGGTAATGCGGACTTAGCAAAAGTCCTTGACAATGGCCCCCATTTCGTCTATAAGAAAAATCAAAGTATTAAGCATATGTTAGAAAACAAGAAATCAGGGTCCCCTTTCATTTGTGGTGAAACTGGTGGTATGTTTAAATGCTCAGGGTGTAGGGTGTGCAGATACATTTTTGAGGGTCCCTTTGCAGTTTTGCAACATTTAAATTATACTATCCCAATTCCTGGAAAATTGCATTGTGGTACTACGGGTATAGTGTATCTTGCAATGTGTTCAACATGTTCAGCTTTTTATGTTAGTATGTCCACCAGACGTCTAAGTAAAAGGGTATTGGAACATCTGCATGCTATAAAAACAAAAAATAGTAACAATTGCCCTTTACAGACATTCCCTGACTTGTTCCAACTGGAAGAAGTTTACTTTTTCAATTTTGGAGGTTGTTAAATGTGATTTAAGGGGAGGGGACTACAGGAACTATGCTGAACAGAGAGAAGCCAAATGGCAGATTAAGTTTGCTTCTTATTTAGCCCCTGGTTTAAGTGATATGGTGAACATTAAATGTTATTTTAAAAAATATAAAAATTACTAAAGGTAATATGCAAGGGTAAAACCTTTATGTTTTTAAGCTATGAAACTTTTGCTGTGTGTTTTTTATTTATTATTATCTGTTTAACTGATTTATTAGTAAGATGATATGATTGGATAAAAGCTTTTTTGAAGGGATTTAAAAGTGTATTCTCAGTGTAATAAATTATTTCTAAGGAAGTCTTTGGGATGAATAGCGAATATTAAATTTCAGCTACGTTAAAAAACTTTTTCAGTCTCTCTGGTGCTTTTCTTGGTAGTTTTGGTGGTTTGAATTACATTTATATTTAAATAAAAATTACAAATGTTTCTGACAGTGACAGTTTTAAATGTATACTTTTTCCTGACTGCTTTAATGACATTACAGTCCTGTATTTACTCATAGCAACAAACAATTAGGATTAATTAATTTATCTTAGTTAGCCTGTTTAGATAAAAATAATTTTAAGAATTTGTATACAGCTTCATGTTCTTAGTTCATGCATATATAGTATATTAAATTTATTTTTTTCCTTTTGTATGTTTTAATGTACATGCAGTTTCCCTTCTACTTGCTATTAACCTGCAGTAGCTAGGAATTCCCACTAGATGTCATGAGAGGGTTTGTTTGTGGCTTCTGGGAGCGCTATAGTAAGCCTGGATATCTATGCAGAAGGTTATTAAACATATAGATTTATTTTCAAATTTAGAGTTTTTATGTTGTCCAGTCGGCTCGTAAAAATCTACTGCCAATCATTAGCAGACCGGAGTTCCGCTGTGGCGACCTCCTAACCGGGAAAAGCCGAAAGAAACAACATGTTGTCCATAACAGTTTTAAAAAATGAATTTGTCATAATGAATCAAGGAAAGCACCTTTCATTGTTATTTATAATAGCAGTCTCCATCAAATGATAATATTTAACATTATATCTATTAATGTCAATGGGCTGAACAACCCCATGAAAAGTAGTGTCAACAAATATTTAATGCTACATAAAGCAGATTTTGCATTCATTCAGGAATCCCACTTAATAACAGAAGATCTAAACAAGTTAACCTTTAAGGATTATAAGATTTTGTAAGTTCAAACTACAACCACAAAAGAAGAGGTATCCTAATTTTACACAGAACATCAATGAGAATTCTAAAAACAGTTGACTCATACTCAAGCAATGATGGTATGCTTGCTTTAGTCTTACTAAAACTAGATAAAAAGATGTACACTTTTGCAAACATCTACTGGATACCGGTTATTGGGACTAAAACTGTGAATAAAACATTTAGACACCATAACATTAAAGTCTAAAAGTGAGTTGCTATTAGCAGGTGATTTTAATTGTATCTTGTCCTCCACTGAAACCACAAGCTCTAAGCTTTTCAAGACGTCCCCTTTTACCAAGCACTTGAACAACTACACAAAAGACAGAAAACTAATTGCAATTGATGGTATAAAAATATTATCCTCCCTGAAGTATTCTCACTATTCTTACAAATTTGGCAAACAGACCAACACAGACATCTTTGTAACCAGTTCTTTACTGGCCAAAACTGATAATGTAATGCTAACATCATGCTTTATGTCTGACCACAATGCTATCACTTTCAATATAACACTTAGTACTGAGCCCTTAAACGTCTGCCAAAGACTACCTGCTTATCTAGTAACAGTACAAGGATTTAAAGAATGGTTTCTAGAGGAAAAAAGCTTTACCTAGATGCCAAAAAATGGAAAGGTTTCGATTTAGCCCGATTTAGCGTGGAGTTGCCACTGTTGCACACTAGGGCAGATCCGGTTAAGCAGGTTTAAACTATTCGGGCTACCTAAAGTCCACTCTTCAAATTTTCCCTTAAAACTACCTTCCTCGAACTATACTACTGATCTAATCAGCGTATCCTATAATTAAAAAGATCATCTCTACTTGACTCCAAGTAGACTATTCTCTATCTGTTAAACGTAGCACTTGCTCCTACAGTACTTATTACCTTGATACGGCACTCTTGTCTTAGATAGTACCCCAAAAAGGCAACCCACCATTTCTCGGTCACCCACGTCCCCGGAATCTTTTTAAAGTTTTTTGTCTATTCCTTCTAGCATGTCGAGGGATCAGTTGCTAGTGTCCTCTCCTGCTCAGCTGGTGAACCTGGGAATATTGAGGCAATGTTACAATTGCCTCATGTACACAGACAACCCTCTCCTCCTCCCACAAAACACAAATACATGCGAGAGATGCAACTATACGGCCAAACTGGAGGCTGAGCTCTCTCAACATAGGACTGGCAAGACCAGTCAGGAGGAGAAGGTTACCACACACACTATAGACCCAGTCTCACATATTACCATTACAACCTCAAATCATACACATAAACACACAAAGACATACTCGGAGGCTCTGATCAAAAATCTACCAAAACAGCAGAGGCCACCAAAGCAGACACCCAAACAACCACCACCTCAGAACACAACACCTGCAACACATAGACCTCACAGTCAGAGTGTCAAACAGTCACAGCCCTTAAGGCCAAACACAATGCCAGACACACTAGTCATTGGTGACTCCATAGTCAGACACACTGACGTCCCGCTCACCAGACTGAGTAAGGAGAAGGTCACAGTAAGCTGCCTGTCGGGTGCTAGAATCCGCCACATAACGCAAGCACTCAGGTCTCTCAACAGCAGGTACAAATATGACTCAGTCATTGTCCACGCTGGTGTAAACGACCTGAGACGTACCTCCTTGGACTACATGAAAAGAGACATTGAGGAGCTCTCTGATTATGTAGCCCAGACAGGTATGACCCTGACCTTGAGCAGTATCCTACCTTCACCAAGAATGATGCCACAATACAGAGATAAGATGATCAGCTTTAACAATTGGCTTAAACACTGGTGTCATTCAAAGGGGATCCAGTGTCTGTCTGCCTGGGATGACATGCTGGACAAGCCACGCTGCTTTGCAAGGGACGGCTTGCACCTGTCACCCTGGGATTCGGATATTGGCAAAGGCTCTTGCCACCCCCATAGTGCCTTTTTAGGCAAGGCTCAAATTCTAAACCTACCACCCTAGAACACAAAAAGGAAAAAACTAAGGGTAATGCTGCTCAATGCCAGAAGTCTAAATCTCAAAATGCACGCACTTGAGGCCCTTCTCAGTATGGAGAACATCGATGTCTGTGCTGTGACAGAAACCTGGTTCAAGGCTCCTGAGAGCACCCCAGCTATCAGGTTTTACCTCATATCATGCGTTCCGCCCCAAAATCTGGACAATACCAAGAAAGGAGGGGGTATCCATATTCATCAAGGACACCCACACCTCAAGACTGGTGGCAACGCACGATGCATCGGAGACCATCCAGGTGCAATTAACCATAGGCAAGACTGCTCTGCAAATTGTAGCATGTTACAGGCCACCCTCACAAACTCAGGAACCTCACATGGCCTTCCTGAAAACACTAGAGGGATAAATGTATCACCAAACACCATCATACTAGGTGACTTCAATTACCCTAATATAGACTGGGAACACTACTCAAGCCCAAACACCCTAGCCCAAAAGTTCCTGGAATTCATAAACTCAAATGCCATGGAACAACTAGTCACCATCCCCACAAGAGGAGATAACATACTTGATCTCATCATCACGAACATGGGAGCACAATGTTCAACACCGGAGGTGTACCCTCACTGGTGAGATCAGACCACAAACTAATCTCGCTGGAGGTCCTTATCCCACCCCCACCTGAAATAAAAAAGACCACAGTAAAGAACTTCTCAAAAGCCGACTTCACACTTCTAAAGACTAGTGTGGTCTCCTTTAAGGCCCCGAGTCATGGAAAACAGTACTCAAGCCGCTGAATCACTTACAAATGCCTTCTACCAGCACCTGCAGGACTGCATGGATAAGGCAATCCCAAGCAAAACAAAGACTCTTTGTACCAAAGGCAAGCGTCCAGTCTGGTGGACCCCAGCCATAAACAAACTCTACAACAAAAGGAGGAAGCTACTACAAGATAGAGCAAAATCCTTAAAAGGTAAGACACCCTTGATCACTATAAGTAAAAACTAAGAGCTCTCATAAAATCATCCAAAGCAAATTTCGAGAGAAAAATAGCTAAAGACTCAAAAGACAATCATAAGGCCTTCTTTAGCTATGTTAGAAACCTGGGAGGAAACTCCCAGATATGCTCAGAGCTAGTTCAAAATGATGTGAAGATTACTGATCCTACAGACATTGCCAACATACTGGCTGACAGGTTCAGTGCAAACTTCTCCCCTCCCCAAAGGAGAGATATCTATACCAAACGATTGCAGGCACCCAAACATCTCCAGCGCCCAAGTGGGAACTGCTCTCTCCAAAGCAAAAAACACAGCATCCATGGGACCTGATGGTGTCCCAGGCTGTGTGCTCCATGAACTCAATGAGGAATTAAACCCACAGCTAGGACAGCTGTTTAATCAAAGTCTTACCTCTGGATACGCACCAGGAGTGGCGCACTGCAACTGTGGTACCACTTCACAAAGGCGGTGCCTCCACCGACCCTGGAAATTACCGCCCATTAGCTTGACAAGCCTTATCTGCAAAGCCATGGAGAGGATCATAATGGACCTCATAAATAAAGACATAGGGAATTTGCAGACTTTGGATCCAACCCAGTTTGGCTTTGTCAAAGGCAGATCATGCCTTTTAAACTTGGTTGACTTTTTGAAACAGTCACCAAAGCCATTGATGAGGAAAGGCAGTCCATACAGCCTACCTCGATCTGGCTAAGGCCTTCGATACAATACCCCATTCGGGTATCATTGAAAAACTCATCAGCTTAAATGTCAACCCATACATCACAAGATGGGTTGCAAACTGGCTGAGTGACAGAACCCACAGGGTCAGAGCTGCTGGCGCCATGTCAGACTCAAAGCCTGTCACAAGTGGTGTCCCACAGGGCTCAGTCCTGGGCCCACTCTTGTTTGGCATCTACTTTTCCGAAGTACAAGCAAACACAGGAGGGTTATGGCTGACAAAGTTTGCAGATGACTGCAAACTGGGCCATAGTAGAAAACACATCTGACACAGATATCCTTCAGAAGGGTCTCACAGAAATGGATAACTGGTGCCAGAGCCACGGCCTAAAGTTAAATGCCAAAAATGCATAGTCATACCCTTCGGAAAAACAAGGTTACCCTAGCTACCAAATAGGTGGCAATCCACTGAGCACAGAAGAAGTTATCAGGGACCTGGGGACCCAGGTTGATAGTAGTCTGTCATTCGACACCCATGTAGCTAAAGTAGTTAGGAAGACCTTCTACATTGCCCACCTTATCATGAAGGGATTCTCATCTAGATCAAGGGAGGTCATAGTCTCCCTTTACTCATCACTCATCAGACCAATGATTGAGTACAATGCCCCATTCGAATGTATCTGACCCGACACTTGCAGCAGCTGGAGAGGCCACAAAAGTTCCTCACCAAAAGGATAAAGGGTCTCAAAAATCTGTCCTATGCTGCCCGACTGAAAGAACTCCAGCTCTATTCAGTCGCTTACCGCTTGCTCAGAGGTGACCTTTGCCTAACATACAAGGCCATGTCAAACCCAGATTTGATGAATATGCTTCACCTCAAAAATCTAGATCCATCAGAGCCACAAGGGCGGAGACTTAAACCTTGACACGGCTATTAATAGGACGTGCTGGAGGGATAGATTCATCACCCAAAGACTCCCTATGCTGTGGAACAAAATCCCGGTACATGTGAGGCAGAGCACCTCGCTGGCCTTGTTCAAGAGAAATCTTGACCAATGGATGGGAGATCGCAGATATACCCCAGGGATTACCTCAGTGTCACTGCTCGACAGAGGCACAGCAAAATAATGGGTATAGTTCCCCATACTAAAGGGGTGGCGTAAGCCACAAAACGATGGGCTAGGCTTGTAAATGCCCTCGGGCAGATAGCCTAGTATGAACCTATGAACCTATGAACCTATATTATCCTATGAGACACTTTAAAGGTAGTCTTACATAGTAAAGTCAAAAGTTGATATATAAATAAAAGGAAAGAATGGGATAAGATTGATGAGCTAAATTAAAACTTACATCAAATGACAAATCTGCAATAGATGACATATGTAAACTGAACAAGGAATATCAGGATATCATGCAGCATAAAATGTCAATAAATCTGGAAAAAATCAGATTACAATGCTACTCAATTAATCCCAAGCGTATGCACAAGATTGCGATCAGATCTAAATATTTAAATGAGAGAAGTCATATAAAAGAAATAATATACACTAGAAATAATCAGACTTTCAAAGTCACAGATCTAAAAAATATCTTATTATGTTTTAAAAACCATTACAAGAATATTAATAATAATAACTCATCTACAAGTGATAACAAAAGTATAGACAACTTTCTTGCTAATATTCAAAAGAAACTATCCAAACACAATATTAATAACATATATAAACCCTTTTCCTTTAAAGAATTGAAGGAACAAATACAAAAATTTAAGACAAAAAGGCACCAGGGCTGGATGGTCTTATTCTGGAATTTTACAAACTCTTACTTGATAACATCTTGAAAATCTTACTCAATGCATTCCAAGTAGTTAAAACTACAGCAAACATCCTTCCCTCATAGAAATATTCTTTCATCTCTCCCATCTTAAAACTAAATAAAGAGCCTGAGCTTTGCACATCATACAGGCCAATCTCTTTGCTTAACATTGACTACAAGATATTCATGTCTACCTTAGCATACAGATTAAATAATATTCTTTCAATATTAATTCATGAAGACCAAACCAGGTTTATCAAAAACAGAAAGGTAGAAGATAATGTAATTAGATTACTGTCCTTAGTAGACTTAGCAAAGAAGAAAAAAATGAGATTTCTATTTTAAGCCTTGATACAGATAAAGCTTTCAACTCCCCAAGTTCACCATATCTGTTTAAAGCTCTGCAAAAATACAATTTCTCCCAAAACTTTATAAGATTAATGAAAAAACTATATGAAAAGTCCATAGCCTATGTAAAGATTGGATCTTATCTATTTAGCCCATTTGAAATATTAAGAGGTACTAAACAGGGTTGCCCCCTCTCCCCATTACTCTTTGCTCTGGCTATTGAGCCTTTTGCAAATTATTTTAAAATAATGACAGCATTAAAGGATACAAAATGTCAGACACATTATCCCCCAAGATACAGCTGTTTGCCGAGGACCTACTAATAACTTCTTATGATATTGAAAATTCAGTAGATCACCTATTACATAATCTAGACCTCTTTGCAAGAATCTCTGGTCTAAAATTCAATCACAACAAAACTCAGGCACTTCTAGTGAATAAAAATGTTACTATGAAACTTAGATCAAGAAGAGACATAAACTGGGAGGGTACGCATATTAAATATCTGGGTATCATTATTGAATCTAATTATAAAAATTCACTCGCATCTAATTACCAACAACTTATAAACTCAATTACTAATCTAATAGACAGTTGGAACAGACTCTTCTTCACATTTGAAGACAGATTAACTTTAATCAAAATGATACTGTTGCCTAAAATCTTATTCATTGGCCAAGCTCTAATAATTCCCCCACCTGTCAAAAATAAAAATAAAATTAATAACTTATTACTTAACTTCCTTTGGTATCCCCAAAAAAACAAGAATTTCTCTTCTCTGACACACCACAAGCTGGGTGAAGGAGGTACAAGGTTTCTAAATATTGATTTTTATTTAAACTCCACATTTATTAACATACTGTTGCTTTGGAATAATACTTCTTATACATCGTATTGGAAATCAGTACATGAAACCTCATTTCTTAATAGCAATAGGACATTGCTTGAACCATATACTGAAATACATGCAAACGTCTTTATATGGATTTTAAAAATATACATTCAAAGTGAAAGGTCAAAACTTGTTCTCACACCTTTTATAAACCAAATATTGCTGCTGTTTAAAAAGTTTGTTTTCTAATTAATTAATTAATTAATTAATTAATTAATTAATTAATTAATTAATTTTTTAATAATTATATTTCTTGTTGCTTACACAAATAATGTTTGATATCTTTTGATACTCAGAAAATGTTAGAATTTAAGAAGGGTGACCTATTATATTGGAATCAATTTCTCTCAGCTAATAAAATAAGTTCTGCAGACTATTTGATCAGCAGATATAGTTTGCAAAATTGCAATTGGCTGGACATCCAAACTTGTAAGGATTTTATATATACTAAGCTTGTACTCTCATTAGAGGCATTCAATAAGAGTAACTTAAAAATCTTGGATTTTATCTCAACAATTATTAATAGCTCACCTAAGAATACTTCATATGTATCTGTTATTTATAAAATTCTCAGAAATGATTTTTAGCAAACAGATGATCTGAAGTTGTTAATCTTCTTCCTATTCATCACTGATAGGTTCGGTTTTGAGCCCTCTGAACTGAGTCGGCCTTATACCAAGCTTGCGTGCACCAAAAACTCTCGAGCTAAGCTGCTACCACAATGCCCTTTACTCAGTTACATCAGATCTCATTTGCCACGCAGCCATATAGCAGCGTTTCACCGAGCTCTCCAGCTAAGTGATTTATTTAGTTTTTGTAAAAGTTTTTTCTTGTTTATAGCTTGTTCTTTGATATCTTTATATTCTCAGCTCTACCCACAGGTATCCCTTTCATACCATTGTTGTTATTTTGAACTTTCTAGCCTTGTGGTATCTTATTACCATTGTTGGTATTTTCTCTCTCTTTACTGTCTTCATTTTCTCCACTTTCCTCACTCTTTTCCTTTTGTGTGAGGATGTGTACTGTTATGTCTGAGAAGAAGGGAACTGTGGGGTTTAAACACTGCTCTTCTTGCAGTGGTAAACATCCGAATAGCGACCTTCATGAAGAGTGTGTGTACTGTTTGGGGGTTCTGCATTTGTCGGCGAAATCCCCGTGTGATATTTGTGCTAGCTTCAGTCAGCGGATGCTGAATGAATGTCGGAATAAATTGATTTTGAAGGGCCTGCTTGATTCTCCTTTTTCAGATGCTATTTCTGTGAGGGAGGTCTCATCCCCTCCTTCTGTGGACAAGAAAAGTCCTCGCTCAGACCCCTCTTCACCGGCCAGTGACAGAGGTAAAAGCCATAAGCACAAGGCCCAAAAGTCTTCCTCTGAGCACTGTACTGCCTCCTCAGTTCCAACTACATTGGTTCTGAGTTCGGCTCCAGCAAAGCTTGCCGAGGTCGCCTCGTCAGCACCTACCCCGGCATCGACAACTACGGCACCATCTACTACCTCGGTTCCAATCAGTTTGTCTGTTTCTGTCTCAGCATTGACATCGCCTACCTCTGCTTCGATGTCAGTTCCGACAACAACTTCAGAACCATTTTTGACATCAACCCCTGTTGTGACTTCGGCTCCGAGCCCGTTCTCAGCTCCAACCATACCGTTGTTGCAGGTTTCTAAGTTGGAATTGTCGGTGCCATTCTGTGATACACCACGGACCCGATATTTGTCGTCTGTGGACCCATTTGCCGGACATGCCTGCAGCCCTTTTTTGGAAGAGCCTGATTCCCCCTCAGGGGCATCAGTGAGATCCACCAGGAGCCTTTCAGAATTGGATGTGGTGTGCCTTTTTGACCAGCTGCTGACCGCCAGGGGAATTTCAAATTTGCCTAGACCCTATCCCACTCCAGGCTTTGGGTCTATTACTCCAGCAACCCCTACATACTCTCCTCCCTTGGATCCCTCGGTTCCAAGGCTCATATATCCAATGTTTTCTAGAGGACCCCCTTCCTTGGCGCCAACAACGACAGTGTCTGAGGCCCTGAGGCCCCTTTGGGTGTCAGTTCCGTTGGAACCCACCCTCCCTCAATCTCATGCTTGGGGGGGGGTGGAACCTCCGGTTCCAGTCTCGGTTCCAACTGTGATGTCGGTCCCGGCCTCGGGTCCTAGGGTGACTACCGCTCCGAGTTTGCTTGAGGCTCCATCCCCGGGGGCAGACTGTGTGGAGAGGGGTGTGACCCCGGTTCCGATTTTTTCTTCTTCGGTTCTGGGCTCCCACTCTTCTTCGGGCGGGCCCTCTTTCCGGGTGATGGAGAGGGTGCTTGCTTCTAGCAATCCTCCTATGTCGGTTATCCCCCCAGTTCTTTCTGAGCCACAGCTATCAAAGACCACCCTCTCAGGACTCTGAGAGCACAAGGCCCAGGAAACCCCTGTCCAAGGTATTTCCCTTTCAGAGTCTTCTTCGGATGCTCCCACCGAAGAATCCCCTTGGAAACAGGCTTGTAAGAGGAAACACATGGACTCCCCAGAGGAGTCTCTCTTGGAAGATACGGACTACGATGATGGAGAGGGATCCCCATGGTCACCCCCATTATGGCAATCTTGAAACAGAGGGATGACTGGAAGCCCTCCAATCCTTCCTCGTAAGAATCCGTATTCCTGCAGGCCTTTCACTCTCGGCCCTCTACTTCTTGGGTGAACCCCCCACCGCCGATGAGTTGGTTAAGCTCATTGTGCAGCAGGCGTGGAAGAATCCGGACACCGTTAAGGCCATTCCTAGGAGATCAGATAAGGTACTCTCCCCTCCAGAGGATCAACCCCATTGGTCTAGAAGTTTACCAGTGGATGCTATGGTGGTGGTGGCAGCCATGAAAATGGACCTTGCGCAAAAGAGTCCTGTTGTTCACCCACCCAACAGAGAGTCCCGGGCAGTGGACAGGTTAAGGAAGCAAGTTTTTGTGTCAGTGACCTTTGCAGTTAGGTTTCTGAACTCTTTGGCATATTTTACGAGGTTCCAGAGAGATCTTATCTCTGAACTCTTCGGAACCCTCACGGGCCAAGTATCGGATGGAGCATGAGATAAAGTTGAATCCCAACTTGCCACCCTAGAGTCAATATCCAATTCATCCATGAGATTGCTGACACATGCGACCGAAGGAGCAGCTAGAGCTGCGGGTGCAGGCATAGTCATGAGACGCCATGCCTGGATGCGCATTTGTGACCTCGTGGACGCCTTCAAGTCTTCCTTTTTAAATGCCCCTATTGAACCATCAGCTCTGTTTGGTGCTAAGGTCAAGGATACATTAGCCAGGTGTGAGCAAGATGGGAAGACCTTGTCTGCCATTGGCCTATACTTTTCCAAACCTTCAGCGTTCCTTCTCCAGGAAACAGAGGAGCGGGAAAATGTGGCACAAAAAGTCTCAAGGTTGTTTTTCCATGGTGCACATGGTGAGGACGCCTCCAGAGGCAGAGGGGGTTCCAATAATGGAAGACGCCCCTTTCAGGGCAGAGGGGGTCCCCGGAACTAGGGCTCCAGAGACTCCTTCTCGGGTAGACCTTATCAGTGCTCCTGCAGCACTGCCCGATTGCTTTCCTCTGGAAGCAGTTGGGGTGTGTTGTTCTCTGCACCAAGCTGCCTGGCTTTCTATTACATAAAGTTACATTATATTACATTAAATCAGTGGGTGCAGAGAATCATTACCAGAGGCTACCCTATTCCCCTAATATCTTATCCAAGACCTCCAAAATCCCTTCCCGATGTTCCACCCAGTCAAAGGGAGGAGGCAGCTTCTGAAATATGAAAGCTAGGTCAAAAATGAGCCATCCAACAGGTCCCCACAGATCAGTGCGGATCAGGGTTCTACCCAAGATTCTTTTTGGTGCCAAAGAAAACAGGGGCTGGATGCCCATGCTGGATCTCAGCCAACTAAACAAATCGGCAGTTCAGACCAAGTTCTGCATGGTCACAATTCAAACCATCCTTCCCTTTTTGCGGGAGGGTGTGTGGATGTGTTCATTAGATCTCCGAGATGCGTATTATCATATCAAGATGGACAAGTGCTCCAGGAGCCTCCTTCACTTCTGGTTGGGAGCCAATCACTACCAATTCAGAGCCCTGCCTTTCGGTCTTTCAATGGCCCCCAGAGTGTTTATGAAATGCCTTACAGTGGTAACAGCTCATCTGAGACTTCAGGGATTCCAGGTGTTTCTGTACCTATACGATTGGCTCCTCTCCACCCCCACCAAGTGTCTACTGGTCAGGGCCCTCCGCTACACCCTGGTTCTAGCGGAGTCACTGGGCATCACCATACATTGGGAGAAATCCAGCCTTCAAACCTCACAACAATTGGAATTCATAGGGGCAATATTCAACACCCAGTCAAGCCTGATCTCACTTCCTCTTCACAGGCTTCAGAGATTAAGGGCACAGGTTCAAGTGATACTCTGTTGAAGAAAGGTGTCTGCAAAGGAAGTTCTCCAAGCCTTGGGGTCTATGGCTGCAGCCATCCCTATTGTTCCCTTAGCCAGACTACACATGAGATTACTACAATGGCTCCTTCAGGCCCAGTGGATACCCAGTCTTCACCCCTAAGCTCACAGATTCTCATCACTAACACTTGCAAACAAGATCTCCTCTGGTGGATGAGTACAGATGAAAATCTTTGGTGTCACCCCTTCCAGGCTCCCCAGCGCAGCGCCACAGTGACCACGGATGCTTCCCTGATGGGGTGGGGGGCCCACTTCCAGGAAAAGTCAGTCCAAGGCACGTGGTCCGATGTAGAGGTCAACTTGCATATCAGTGTCCTGGAGTTAAGAGCGGTGCTATTGGCATTGCAAGCTTTCCATCCTCTCTTTCTGTCTGGAACGATTGCTGTCCAGTCGAACAACATGTCCGTGGTCTGGTACATAAACAAACAGGGAGGGACAAAATCCTGTCCCCTATGTTGCGAAGCCATGAGAATCTGGCAGTGGGTGATAGCTTCCAACTGCTTTCTGATCACAACGCATATCCCGGGGAGCTCCAATGTGATTACGGACAGGCTGAGCAGATGCATTCTCCATCCTCACGAGTGGTCTCTCAACCCGAGTGTGGTGGCCAGCCATGCACCTTTTCTCCTCCCCCTCAACCACAAAATGCAGCAGCTACTTTAGTCACCGAGAGATGCTTTGATTCACGATTGGCCCACAGGTCTCTTTATGCTTATTCTCCAATTCCTCTGATCCCCCTTGTTCTAAGGAAAGTGGTTGAGAAGCAAAGGGATCCTCATTGCCCCATTCTGGCCTCCTCAAGTGTGGTTTCCCTTCCTCTGACCTCATCTGTTACAACCTCCTTGGATCCTAGACACTCGTCAGGACCTCATATCTCACCCACAAGAGCTGACTACCCCGAATCTGTCCACTCTCAAGTTGACAGCTTGGTTTCTCTACTTCATTAGTTGCCAGGCAGGAAACCCTCTCTTCACCCGTATGTGATATTATCTTGGCCTCTCATAAACCATCCACCAAGAAACTTTACAGGGACAAATGGAAAAGATTCTCTATTTGGTCAGATAATCAGAAGCTAGACCCGTTCTCAGCCCCCGTAGCCACTCTTCTTCATTACCTGGCTGAACTCTTCGACAATGGGGCATCAGCTTCTACCATTCGAGTCCATCTAGCAGTTGTTTCCAACTTCCATAATGGGTCAGATGGAGTTCCGCTTATTTCCTCTTGCCTTTGCAAGACTTTCCTCAAGGGTATTTTCCACAGCAAGCCTCCCATCAGGCAGCTGGTGGAGGCATGGAATCTGTCCTGGGTTCTGCAGTCTCTTTCTCTGCCCCCTTTTGAGCTGGCTGCGACATGTGATCTAAAATTCCTGTCATGGAAATCCTTATTTCTGGTGGCTATAACCGCAGCCAGACAAATTTCTGAATTACAAGCATTATGTATCAAGAGCCCTTATCTGAGCTTTCATAAGGACAGAGTATCACTTCGTACTATCCCATCCGTTCTCCCCAAAATGGTTTCTGACTTTTTAATTAAGCTGAGCTCCCTGTGTTCTTCCCAAATTACACTAACAAGGGAGAATACTGCTTACATTCCTTGGATATTCATAGACAATTACATTAATATCTGGACCGAACTAAATCCTTTCGCAAGTCGGACCAGCTTTTCATCTCCTTTGCAGGTCCTAGAATGGGAGGCGCAGTATTGAAAGTTACGTTCTCTAAATGGCTCAGGGATTGCATTGCCTTCACATATTCACTTATGGAGGGATCTAAGCCTGGCCAAATCAAAACTCATTCAACTTGGGCTATTGCAGCATCTGTTGCCTTCCACTCTAGGGCCTCCATGGATGACATTTGTGCAGCTGCCATTTGGGCTAAGCCCCACACCTTTATCAAGCATTTCAAATTGGATCTGATCTCCAGGGGAAGAGCGACCTTTGGTTCAATGGTTCTCAGGAATGTTCTTCCATAAGGGCCACCCAGGTTCTACAGGTAGCTGGGGACTCTGTCCCATCAGTGATGAATAGGGAGAAGATTAACAACTTCAGATAAAGAAGTTATGTCTTACCATAACGTTCCATCTGAGTTGTTGATCTTCTTCCAGTCATCACACCCTCCCACCGACCCCCTCCAAAGGTTCCTGGCAGATCTTCTGGGTCTTTGTGGTGTCTTAGGGTTTCTGTACAGAGATGGCCTCTGACTTGTTTCTTCTCCTATATGTTGGATGCAAACTCGATCTGAGGTAACTGAGTAAAGGGCATTGTGGGTAGCAGCTTAGCTCAAGAGTTTTTGGTGCATGCAAGCTTGGTATAAGGCCGACTTGGTTCCGAGCCCATCAATGATGACTGGATGAAGATCAACAACTTAGATGGAACGTTATGGTAAGACATAACTTCTTTTTTCTTTTTGGAATTGTTCAAGTGAAGTTAATAGACAAGTATTCTCAGAAAAAAATAAAAGAAAACTTTGTTTACAGTTAGTGAAGGACTCCACATCTTCTCTGATCTGGTGTGCATGCACATGGACATTTTTACATAGATGTTTTTTCACTCCACATAGACTAACAATAATGTACAAGAAAGATGAAATGAAATGAAATGCTGGAGATGTGGACACCCCGATGCTGACTGGATACATATGGTTGTTAACTGCAAAATAATTTCCCCATTTTGGTTAGACTTTAAATATATTTTAAATATCTTTGTAAAGCTCTATAGAATGACAACTGTATAATTTCTGACTCCTTTATCCTTTTCAATGTTCCTGTTGCTGAAGTCATTCCTAAAAACCAAACATTTTTACTATGGTCTACCCTCTCTATAGCAAAGAAAACTGTTACTAAAAATTGGAAATCCCAATCTACTCCTGTCTTTAAAGTTGAGTTTATTCATCTTGTGAAATACATTTGTAAGAATGAGATTGCTACTATAAAAGCAAGGACTAACAACACAACCCATCATTTAATTGCTTGGACAAAATTGTCTAATCTGTTAGAAAAATATTGTGTTCTCCTATGTATATTGCCTTTTTAGTTGTTATGGACATTGTATATAGTTCATTTGTTTTTCTTGTTACTATACTGTTAAGTTATTATGTTATAAAATGAATAAAAACATTTTGAAAAAAAGAATGTTTTAGTGGACCCCCCCCCCGTGCATATTTGTGATGCTCCAGTGGACAGCAGTAGTTTTGGGTACTGGATAACAAATGAGCAGTGGTCAGACACTATCTTGGAATGACTCAGATACTTCAATTGGCCTTTCATTTTAAAAAAAAAAACACCAAAACTAACTTTCCCAAATGTTTCACATCAAAACTATCTTACCTCTGGTGTAGCCCATTATATACTGTGCATTCAACCATTAAGCATTAAATTGCTATTGTCACCCTTTCTATATTTGTTTAAAACTGTATCTTACTAATTTAGAAAAATGTCTCACAGAATCTCAATTGATACTAAATTAAATAATAACAATAATTATAATTATAAAAACAACTAATGCTCGATGCTAACTGTAAAAATATTCCTCAGATCACTATCACGTGGATGAACAAAATAGCACAGGTTCAACAAAAAAAATAATGGAGAGTAAATTAAAACCTGAGTGCCACATTATATGTAAGATTGATCTAAAAACTGAGTACTTTGTATAAAATCCAATGATATTTCACCCCAAAAGTCCAACGCCAATCTGTCCATACTCTGCTCCATGCAACTCTTCTGTATGCCTCTCCAATTCTAACCAACATCTAAAAAAACAGATAAACATAGGAAGTGCTGTAGTAACACAGCTAAGTGTGCCACAAACCTTTCCAGCAAAATGCATGACTGCATAGCACTGTAACAGACACAGTGGTTGGAACTCCAGATTGTATTGCATTCTGTCAACTCAAACCAGCCTTCAGCATTCTGTATAATCCTACCATATGCTCAACACCCTTAAATCTGTACCACAGGTACAACTCAGCTACACAACTCAGATACTTACATCAAAATTAGATTCTTAGTACCAAGCCAAACAGCCACTATGATGCCTTTCTCTATTCTTTTTCCATAGCTAAGTTGTAAAACTCAGTTACACCAGACCTAGGATGAGAAACCCCCTATCTCCTTTCTGAAAGCTGAAAACCTATCTATCCTCATCTTAGATATATTCTTGTAGCACATGAGAAGGAACCCAAAACAGTCCCCTATCACCCGATTACATAACCTAAAAGTCTAACCTGTAACTCCTGTTTTCTTACTATCATCTTTATAAATCCCCTTAAATATTTACCCAGCCTTTAATTCTGCTGTTGTTGCTCTTACCTCCACAAAGCCCCAATTTTTGCTTGGATTGCAAATTCCAGGTTTCATTTTAACCATTGTGTTGTACTTGCACCTTTTATAGACTACTTTTTAGTTATTGTCTTTTTTTAACCTATTGTGTCGCAAGTGATTTTATAATTTTCTTGCATCTTTTTACCATCACTTTGTATCGACCGTCATGCACTATTAGTCAATTGACCCAGTTGTTTTCCTTCACCTGGGCAAGGGTCAACCAGGGGAAGCTGTAATTTAGATAGCAGGCAGAGCTGGTTCATATTTTTCCTTTTTTCCCCAGCCGTAGCTGTGCACATTCAGCTACGATCTGGGAAGAGTCATGCGACATCTATGCAGGGTGCCCTTTCATTTCTACAAGGGGTATTTCAAATCCTTACCCCTCCCCCTGGAATATGAGCGGTGGAGACAGTACTTCCCATTGTGTGTCTGAGTGCGCACAAACCCCTCCCACCCCTTCCATGGAGCAGCAAGTGGGCCATACCTTTTCATTCCTCTCGTTCCTTGCCTGGCTTCTCCTGTGTTGGTCACTTGGGAACCCTGGCCACCTGGATCGCAGTAAAGGCTGCATTCCTTGGCACTAATTTTATTATCTTTGATTCACCTTACTGTACTACCTGCTGTACTTTGTTTTCTTGTCCTACTGTTTTAGTACTCTTGTGCTATAATGATTGTTATATAACTGCTCTTTCACGAACTCTTCTGAAAAGGGCTTTCAGCTCAGCATCAGTGTCCTGATCAGTAAATGTAAACAAACAAACAAGTTAATGAATACAATTTTTATGATAGTATAACTGTATCTAACTGATAGTATCAAACTTCTGAAAAATGATAAGTACCTGCACACTTGTATTCATTCTTGGTAATAGCAATGTTGGTTATGCTGCAGTGTCCAACATGCTGTCTACATCGAGGTTCTTGCTTTGTGATGCCAGTCCATTTACATAGCTCTAACATGGTGCCATGTATAGATTGCTTTACTAAATGCCTGCTATATCTTCTTGTCTCAAAGACAAAGTCCTACACATATTTTGACTTTGCCCGATAAGTTCAGCCATTTGAACTCAGCTACCTTTTTTTACCCTGTGCAGTGAAAGCACACATAAGAGGTATATAGGTTTATTGTTATTGCCAAATTTTTCTCCCACTCTGTCAAACCTTTGTGCATTAATACACAGACCTGGGGGTCAGTCAGGCAGAGCTCCAAACAAATTTTCAAGAAACAAAATGGCATTCTCAACTCCCACACCTTCTGCTAGACCAGTAATTTGTAACTTATCCCTGATGGGATCTGTTTTTTTAAGTATCTTCAGCCATACGAAAAACACTGCCCATCTACTCCTTTAGCATAGTTTTTCCTTAATGAAAATATTTCATTTCTTTATTTACAACTTGTTAAACAGGGTAGTCTGACTGAGCTCATGAACTGCCCCATTTCAACAGACACCTAGGGGAAAAAAAGCTCAGAATCCTTTACAGTATAAGTAGATAGACTGACAAAAACTGATCTGCTTCAAAAAGTTGCAATGTATAAAGAACAGTGACAATTAGAATAATACAGATCTCAACAAATTCAACAAAAGTAAATACAATTATGAAAAACTGTATTTAAAACACATTGAGGGGATGAGTAATAGTCAGAATGACAGTCCAGCAAACCTTTAACTGCTTCATCATCATCATGTTCTTCTTCTTCTTCTCCTTCTTTTGGCTCCTTTATTCTTTGCCTGACATTACACAACATACCTTTCAGATCAGACATACCTTCTGCAATGCCATGCATCCAGGAATTACTGCAACAATATTCCCATTGGATTTTGATGCTGCCTGAACATACACATAGACACTTAAAAAGTAAAAAGTAAAGACATGAGCATTCAGAAGTCATATAACTGAAAGAATGTTATGTCCTTAAGGGGTCATTTGCAAATATTCCATGGGCTTCCACTACAGAAGGTTTAATTTAATACAAAGTGAAGATTCCAGCTTGGCTGGGGCTTTCTTGCAGCTACAGTATACAAACATACACAAGCAGATGATGCATAACACTAACTGCATTCATTAATTTACAAATGTATACACCATATACACAAAAGAAGAAACAATCCAATCCAACAATATTATATGATAAATATATGTGCATGTGTACATATACCCCTCTCTCTCTCTCTCTCTCTGTGTATATATATATATAAGCACTGTAGTACCTCGAAATACTGAAATCTCGAATTTCAGTATCTTGAGGTTGTAGTTGAGCAAATGCAGTGTGCTGTGGGATATAGTTTGCCTGCTGTTGTGTGGATATATGTGGAGATTTAGGTAAGTGCTATTTTTGGGATTTGAGTGTATGTGAGTGTTTTGGGAAGTTTTAGGTGTAGGTTAGGGTAGGTAGGTAAGAGTGTGAGTGTGTAAATGTTGAGAGTGGTGGTGTTTGTATGTATGTGGTGTGTGTTTGTGCAAGGGGAATATAGAGTATGTAGTGTTGGGTTTAGTGTCTTTGTCTTTTTAGTGTGATCTTGGAGTTACTATGTATATGTATGTATATATATATATATATATATATATATATATATATATATATATATATATGTAGTGGGGGTGTGGGAGGTGCAGCCCCATCATGTGGGGTGGAGTGGGGCTTGCCCCCCTGCTTATATGTAGGGTAGGTGTGTGTATTTGTGTTGTTGTGTTTGTGTGTGTTTTGTTGGTTTGTTGTAGTGTGGGGAGGAAGTTGTATGTATGTTTGTGTGGTGGAGGGTATATTTAAAAGTCACGATTTTGAATTTTGTGCTTTTGGGGTTTCGATATTGTGAATGTTTGGCTTTATAGTCTCGAGATACTGAAATGAGATTATAAAGTGAATCTATATATATATATATATATGTGTGTGTGTGTGTGTATATATATATATATATATATATGAAATGGGTGTCAGTGAATTGGTCTTTCAGTGAAGTGATACAAATCCACATATATATATATATATATATATATATATATATATATATATATATATATATAAAACCTATATATATATAACCATATATATATATGGCAGCTACATCAATGTAGTAGACTGTCGTTATTGTTGACAGCTATTTTGTCGACACACTTTGGTTGACAAAGCAGCTGATCCATACCTCTCAACTGTCCAGATTTTCGCAAAATGTCCAGATTTTTGCGTCATATTTTTGGTCTGTTTCTATTAACATTGTGGTTTTCTGGTAAATTTCTGGCAAATCACTGAGGACAAAAGTCAGAGGATAATGGCAGGCATTTGAGTTTCAGACTTCTTATCCTTCAGAAAAGTCATGCTAATGCAAAAGCTGTTATTCTATCAACTTTCTTAAGTTTGTAAGAGCAATATTTAAAAAATATCCCTATTTTTGGGCATTTGTCCCCATATTATTTGTGGTTTTTCCCAGATTTCTTCCTCTAAGAGGTTGAGGGGTATGAGCTGATCCACAACAATTTGTGAGATAGTTAGATTACTGGGGTTGAGGAATATGTCATTTTCCTAGTATTGTGCAATCTCAGAGTTGGAATATATATATTACAAAATGCACAGGTTTTACTTTTCATTGGAGTGCATTGTACTTAACATTATATCACCCCAACAAGTCAGGTAGCTACACTTTATGGATGATCAGTGTGGTTACTGAAAAATGCAAAGTATTTTCTGGCATTTATTTTATTTATTGACATTTGATTACCAGGAAGCTCCAACTGGCTAGAAGCCTATTTTCAGTGGAGATCTGGAGAGAAAAGCTCCAAATTGTTACAAAGCATTTTAAGAACAATAATTTTACCATCTTCAAAAATAAAACAAAAACATCTGCAGTTATAACAAATTAGACATAATATAAAAACATTGGTTAAGAATTGCTATAACTTATATGACAGTCATTTAATATTTAGAGAAATTGTAGACAGTTTGTAGAGAAATTAATGGTAAGTCAGTCTAATACAAACAGGAATTGCAATATGAAGTGAGGGAAAAACAGGCTTGTGATATATTTAGAGAGAAAAATCAGGGAAGATAATTTGATAGAAGTAAGGAAGTAAATGAAGAAGGAAGAGTAAGGAGTGATATGGAATGAAAAGGTCCTTGCATAATTGCACAGGCATTCTCATTCACTGTTAAGCATACCTCTCAACAGTACCGAATTCCTTGGTATTTCCTGGTTTTGAGAGCAAAATAATGGGGTGCCATGAATTCCTGAGTCACCCATTTAAATCACGATTTTTAAAAAAAATTTTTCTCCAATTTTTACTGTTATGAGTTAGGAGCTCTGGATTGTGCAGAATGCTCCACATGGGAACAGTTTTTGTGCCACTGAAATACCTCCAAAAAGGGCATGGCAGGGTGCCCAGCTTTACTACGTAATTAACAAATGTTCAAGCTTCTGAGGCTGTAAAGTTAATGCAGGTTGGAGTCAGAAGGGACATTCAGAGCAGCATTTGCTTCATAAAATGTATGTTTCTCTTGCTTGTGCATAAAGGACATGTAGACAGTCCCAGAGCAAAATGCCGTATTCCACAAAAAAAAAGTAGCTACTATGAGATAGGGACAGACTGATTTTAACTGCCTCTTAACAAACAACCAGCTCAACCCCTTATTTTTATTTTTTTTTTAGGTCTCGTCGGTGTTCTGGACAGGGCGCGTATGCAGACGTCTTCAGTGCAGTGTTTGGCAATATGTGCCTATTCTAACCTTTGCACTTTTAGACTGTGCCACATGACAAATGGTCTCATAAAGTACTAATCACAAGTCTAATAAAAAGTATTAGAGTTAATTGCAGCTCAGGACATGTCATGTTTTGTTTTTTAACAAAGGGGAGATTCAGTTTGTGCAAGTGCAGTTGATGCTGGGAATGAGTTGTGGAGCAGTGTTGTTGTGTAGTTGTCAGAATATTATGTCAGCTGCAGCTGCAACTTTCTGACAGTTTCTGGAGATTGTAAATTGAGATGGCACCCTGTTAACCTCCCTAGCCTGCATCTTAAAAAGTAGTGGGGAGTCCCTGTAGAAGATGACAAAAAAGTCCACATTTAACATAACTGTGGATAGCAAGGAAGGAGAAAACCACACAGTTGACCACCAGTATACTTACTTACTTAGTGTATTAATAAAAAAATAAGGTAACCAGAAAAAAAACAAACCATTTACTACTCTGTGATAAAACGAGTAAGTGTTTTCATTGTACCAGAATTTTACAAACTGACTGGTCAATTTGAAAAAGTCTGTTATAACGAAAGCACTTACTGATTTTATCACTGAGAAATAAATGGTTTGTTTTTTTTCTGGTCGCCTTATTTTTGTTATTTTTTTAGTTAGTGCGTTTTCACTGTCATGCCTTTATTTACTTATTGTATTAAGTGAATGTAGTCCTGAGTGTGAGTTGAAAATAAACTAGGTAGGGGTATTACCAATGATTAAATTTGTTACCTTGCTTCTCCCTTCCATGAAGTCAAACCTTTTCCTAGCACTTAAAAACCGCAGTGTCTGTCAGTAACTTAGATCAGTACATTACTATGTTGATCTCTTGCCAACAAGTTGCCATATTTTTTATTATGTCAAAAACAATCACTTTTCTGTATTTTTCCAGATCTAAAAGTTATTCTGCTGCTTGTAGCTCGTCGGACTTTATTTTAATTTAATGTATGTCTGTGTTTTCCTTCGGAAATGAATATCTTGCTGCTCCTGACTGTGGATATCTGTTTTAAGGTATGATATTAGGCAAAACAAACCTTCCAGCGGATTACAGAATTTTATGTATTCAGTAAATTGAGTGATAAATACAGGGAGAGATCTGCAGTGAAGGTTTACTTTGCAAGAGCTTTCTTTCACTTTTATTGATGGGGAGAAGGGAAGGTCACAGTGACAGAACTTTTTTTTATTCCTGTTAATCACTTAGGCATGCTGGGCAAAGTATCCCTTTTCCGGAGTGAGTGACATGAGGGCAGGCAGAGACACACATTAGGCAAATGGAGGTGAATGAAATCAAACCCTGCACCTTTGACTAGTGACTACAGGAAGCAGCTAATTAATTAACAGTTTAGAGCCTGTAACCCTATGTGCTAACTCACAGACTCTGCTAACTCCCAGGAATTATTCATGCAGCTTTTGTAATGCATAATGCTGGAATATCATCACAAGATACAACAGATTAGACCCGCAGAATGGAAAAAAAATCTTCTTGGCGTGTTTTGCATTTTAATAAAATGTTTCTATGGTACCATAATCTATGTTAATGTTTGGTACATTTTACTTTTTGATGATATTTACACATAATTTGTACATTACTAGGGTGATGGTCACAAGCATTCATAATGGTGCCATTCTCCGTGCACACAGGCTGGCAGTTGTAGGAGCAATATACCTTCATGTTGACTTATGTCATTCTATGCATTGCATGCCATTTAGAACTTTGATGGTGGGACATGTGCAGTCATTTAGACTTAATATGAATGACAGACTTGAGGTCTTGTGGAATGCATATGTGCTTTATGATGGTGCAATGGTTCTAGAGGCACTGGGATCACACCTCTCAACTTCCTAACACAAGACATCTGGATAAAGCCTTAAATAATGGAGGGAGGGCAAGTTCAAAGTTTTATATAAGTTTGAATGTTAATATAAATAAAACATTATTGTTATGGTTATATTTTGACATTTTTGTGTTTAATATTTTGTCTGCTATTCAATTTGTGTTTGAATATTGGTATTCTACAATTCCACTGGAGTGGGTGAGGTTGCATAATTATGTACACAAATTCTATGTTAATCAGTGTCCAGATTTTAGTTGTACCTATTTTTATGGGCCTTTGTCTAGATTTTTGATGTTGAGAGGTATGCTGTTAAGCAGTGAAATAAATGTAAAATTGTGTTCAAAATGAAAATAAGCCCCCCACCCGATACACTAATAACATTTATTTAAAACCTTTTCTGGGTGCCATCAGTCTTTTTGAAGGTACATATGGTCTTTCCATTCTTCAGATGGGTCTACCCAAATCCATCACAATTCATACTGTGGAATTTTAGCTTATCACACCCATTGGTTTGAATAGTGAAGTCAGTGAAAATTGCATTACTCAAAACAAGAACCAAATTCAGAAATTGAAAGCTAAGTCTCATCTGAAGATACACAAAACCTCAAGTTAAAACAGATGAATTTTATGCAGGTGACAAGCCCCTCTGAATCCTCTGCATCTCCCAAAAATATGATATAACAAATCCAAGACTGTACATGTATAAAGAAGAGTGAATGTAAGTATTCTGAGTTATTATATATTAACTTACTGGATATTAAGGGTGAAACCCTATCATAGGGGTATAGGGGAGCTTGCCTCCTGAAAATAAATAAGTAAATGATTAATTTTATATTTACACTGTGCTAATGCTGTCTTGTCTTTATGGCAAGTTTGGTTCTTTGAACAGTGTTACATACACTATAACTCTATCACATTTAATATGGCTAGTTATTTTACATTAAGAAGGTTTGTGGTCTACACTCTTGTGGGAGGAGACAGTAGCTTTTGCCCTTCTGAGCTGGGAATTGCTGGTTGAAGGCTTAATGTGCCTGCTTATTTGAGCTGGTTTTTTTTTCTAAAATTGGTGTCCTTTGTTTCCTGTAGCATAGATTAGATTCAGACCTGCTGAATCTAGTTCTGTTTGTATAACTTGAGCATTAAACCTAGCCAACGTTTGTTGGAGAGGGTTCCCTTGCACCCTAGTGGCAGGAGTGTGCAGTTAGAACTCATCTGATTGAAGGTTGCTGGAACAGGGCTCAGTGTTGAGCTTTTTTACTGGTTAATTTCTTTAGATCAGTTTGAGCTCATTTGCTACATAAGCGCCATGTTTGCGCATCTTGCTCTGCCACTCCGTGGTGGGCACCATTGCTGGTTATAGACACAAACACTTTTGCTGCAAATTTTCCCTTAGTATTCTGCTGGTGCTCCATTAGTGAGTTCTCGTGATTATCCTTCACAAACAGGTGATATATTCAGTGAATCTGCTGAGGTACCAGCACAGATCCTACCCACTAGCCCTTCATATTTTTGTACACTTCTCCTGTCCTCTACTTTACCTGTCCTTCCTGTCCTCTCCCTGTTTAATGACCACATCAAATTACTTAACATTATGAATGGACAATTTCCCACAGTTTCTGCATCCAGCCTGGTCAGCATGGGCATCCTGAGGCAATTTAGCAATTGCCTCATGTACACTGACAACCCACTTCTTCTAGTCCACACAAGTTCATCATGTGTGAGATACATCTATAACAAGAACCTAGAATCCAGGCTCTCTCACTCACCAGTCAGTTCATCTGATACTAAGCAGGTTGTCATCTTGCACATCTCACCTCCTGCACCTACCAAATCAACAACATATAAACCTACATATGCGGAGGTCCTTACAAAAAGCTTACCAAAACATCAGAGACCTCCCAAGCACAAACTCAAGCACATAATACATCCTCTGCAGCACATAATTCACATAATATATCACACACCAGTGTCTCTCACCAGTCAAGCCCCTGAGGCATAACACAAAAACAAACATCTTAGTCATAGTCAAGTCAATTGTGAAGCACACAGATGTCCCTCTCACCAGGTTAGATAAGGAAAAGGTCACAGTCAACTGTTTGTCAGGTGTCAGGATCCACCACATCACACACGCACTCAGGTTTCTCAACAATAGGCACTATTATGACTCCATCATAGTCCATGTTGATGTGAACGACTTGAGATGTACCTCACTGGACTATATGAAGAGAGACATGACTGAGTTCTCTGTTTATATGTCTCAAGAAGGTATGTCCCTAGCCTCAAGCAGCATTTTACCTTCGCCTAGGATGATACCTCAATACAAAAAAAAAATTACTGACTTTAACAATTGACTTAGTTTCTGGTGTCATTCAAAGGCAATCCAGTATCTGCCAGCCTGGGATGACATGGTCGACAGACCTTGATGCTTTTCCAGAGATGGTCTTCATCTGTCACCCCTGTGATTTCAGTTACTGGCTAAGGCTCTTGCCATCCCTATAGTACCTTTTTTAGGCAATGTCACAAGAACAAAATTCCCGATGTAAAAATACCCTCTAAAAACAATCTCAAGGTTATGCTGCTAAATGCTAGGAGTCTAAACCAGAAACTACACTCACTGGAACCAGTCCTCACCCTAGAAGATGCTGACATTTGTGCAGTCACTGAGACTTGGCTTAAGGCTGTGGAGAGCACCCCAGCTATACCAGGTTACATTTCCTTCTACACGTTCAGACCACAAACTGAAGACATGAGAACTAAAGGAGGTGTGTATCAATATTCATTAAAATTCATTAAAGATAGATACACCTCTAGATTGGTTAAACAGCATGATTCCCTTGAATTACTTCAGGTGCAATTGACTGTAGGTAAGAACCCTCTACAGGTCATTGCCAGCTACAGGATCCCCTCCATGAATCAGGACATCCACTCAGCTTACCTGGATCTACTTGAGTCATCAAAATATAACCAAACACCCTGGTTTTGAGTGACTTTAATTACCCATCTGTAGACCGGGTAAATTATACATGTTCTAACTCACTTGCCCAAAGGTTCCTAGACTTCGTTAACTCCAATGTCCTGGGCCCGCTGGTTGACACACCCACAAGTGGCTCAAACATCCTGGACTTGCTGCTTACCAACATGGGGGACCGCTGCACCACCCCCAGTGTAATGCTATCCCTGGTGAGATCTGACCATTGACTCTGCCGTACCTGATAGAACCAATGCAAGATGTGATAGGAAAAACAAACCTGCCTAATGGACAACTGCCATTAATAGGCTACACAACAGGAGAAAAAAGTTGCTGTCTAAGAGCAGGAAGGAATGGTCTCAAAACTGGAAACACTCCCTCCTCAACTTAAACAAGCAAATAAGACTCCTAGTGAAGTCCTCCAAAGCTATCTACAAATCCAAATTAGCTTCCCTAATTAAGGATAACCAGAAGGTGTTCTTTAGTTACATCTGTAACCTCAAAGGTAAGGCCCAGATTTGCGCTGAACTTGTAGTTAATGGTACTACGTATATAGAACCTGTGGATATAGCAAACCTGCTGGCTGATAGGTTCAGTGAAAATGTCACTCCCCTGTCCCCACCACATATACCACAAAGCATCACTAACACCTTTCTACTACCTAGTATTTCCAAGGAGCTGGTCTTAAATGCTCTCTTCAAGGCCATAAACACAGCCAATGTGGGAACAGACAACATCCCGAGGTGTTTTTTACGTGAGTTAAAACAGGAATTAGCATCACCATTGGGCACACTTTTCAGTCATAGCCTAAGAATTGGCTTCATCCCAATGGAATGGAAAACAGCTACCATCTCCCCTTTGCACAAAGGGGGTACATCCATGGACCCTGGGAACTATAGACCCATTAGCCTAACCAGGCCTATCTACAAGGTCATGAAACCTTATTAACAAAGATATAGGAAATCTCCAAATGCTCGACTCCACCCAGTTTGGCTTTGTCAAGGGGAGATCATGCTTGTTAAACTTGGTGGACTTCTTCAAGAGAGTCACCAAAGCCCTAGATGAGGGCAAGTCTGTGCATACAGCCTACCTGACTTAGCCAAGGCCTTTGGCACAATCCCCCACTCAGGCATCATTGATAAACTTGCCCAGCTGTGTATAAACCCATATATTGTATGGTGGGTTGCAAACTGGCTCACTGATAGAACTCATGTGGTCAAAATAGGGGACTCCATCTCCTCCAGCAGACCCATAACCAGTGGTGTTCCACAGGAATTGGTTCTGGGACACCTACTGTTCAGAATCTACCTCTCCGAAGTGCAGGCTAAAACTAAAGGACTGTGGCTGACAAAGATTGCTGATGACTGCAAACTGGGAGCAATCATTGAAACACCTAGCAATGTCAACTTCCTGCAAGAAGGTCTTACGCAGACTAATGACTGGTGGCAAAGTCATGGTCTTAAACTTAATGCAAAAAAATGCATTATTATCCCATTCAGCATGGGTGATGTTCCTGCAAACTACTACATCAATAGCAATACCCTAAGCACACAGTCAGTGGTGAGAGATCCGGGCACACAGGTTGACAGTAACCTTAGCTTTGATCAACATGTCTCCACAGTGATAAGGCGGGCATTTTATATCGCTCATCTGATAAGTAAGGGCATTGCCTCCAGAAGAAAAGAGGTTATAACCCCCATGTACTCTTCCCTCATCAGGCCAATAATAAAGTACAACACTACCTTTGGTATGTTCCTTTCCAAATACCTGCAGCACCTGGAGAGACCACAAAGGTTCCTTACAAAGAAAATTCAGGGTCTTCAAGATCTGTTTTATGCAGACAGATTGAAATCATTGTCACTTTACTCTGTGCCATACAGACTGATCAGAGGTGAACTGTGCCTTGCATATAGAGCAATCTCTGACACAGCATTAATGGAAATGCTGCACATTTGCAAGTCAAATGGCACATGGGTCACTCGCTCAAAGGATGTTAACCTGGTATGTGATATCAACAGAACTTGCTGGGAGACAGATTTGTCTCACAAGGGTTGCCCACTTTTAGAACAAGCTTCCTATTCATGTTAAAAATGCCCTTATTTGGCCCTATTTAAGTGTAATTTGGATGACTGGATGGGTAACTGAAAATTCACCCCAGGGGTTCCACCTGTGTCCCTCTTGGACAGGGGCAATAGGTGTTGATTTTAGTGTCTGCTTGAACCAGACACCTTTGAGAACATGGGTTGAACTTGGCTAGGTTTGTAAAGGCCCTGGAGCTGTTAGCCTAGTAACCTCCTATGATCCTATGATCATATGGTTGGTGTTTTAAAGGCTGTGGTGCTGACAACTGATAAAGACCCCTTTTGATAGCCATATCCATTGGTTTGTACATGTGCTGAGGAGGGATGCCGAGTATATTGGGAAAAAGATGCTAAGGATGAAGCTACCAGGTAACAGGAAGAGAGGAAGGCCTAAGATGAGGTTTATGGATGTGGTGAGATAGGGGATGCAGGTGGCTGGTGTGACAGAGCAAGATGCAGAGGACAGGAAGAAATGGAAACAGATGATCCACTGTGGCGACCCCTAACGGGAACAGCCGAAAGAAGATGATGATGATCCATATAAATCATGGCAGCCTCAGTACTAGAGGCACAAAACACATTTTGCTAACATACTGCAGATGTGTCAACTTATTCCCTGGTATCCACATATGTAGTACATACAAAAAACATTTCCTAGTGCAGAGAGAGAGAGAGAGAGAGAGAGAAATAGTTACATGTGTGAATGATATAGTGGAGTTATTTAAAAAGAAAGATGTTTCATTTTTAAATAATGCCATTGTTTAATAGCAACACATAATGGTTGGGCTGTAGGTGATTCATATATTTACCTGTTGTGGGGGGGGGGGGTTCTTCTTAGGGCTTTACTCATAACTAAACCACACCCCTATTGTGGGTAAAACATGGATTTATTGCAAAATCCTGCAGCTACACTGCTGGCAAACATGCCACCTGAGGGTAAATCCTCAAATGTACTGTCAGGATCTTATATGTACTGACTCTAAGCATGCCACCTGAGGCTAACTTCTCAAATGTACAGTCAGTAACTTATAACTAACTCACATCGTAGGAAACAGAATCCAAGACAATGTGGAACCATTCTGGGAGCTACCACTCCAGGGGATGTGTCTCAGGCACTTACGTCTTGCAAAAGATCTCATGAAAAATATGAGTTGCCCACATTGTGCAATGTTGAACTGCCATAGTATATTTTCCTAGTTTCTCACAGCTTTATTTTTAAGAAAGAATGCCTAAGATTTACACTTGTGGACTGGATTAATAGTGTCTTTGCTGTACACTGATCAAATAGTTCAGTTGCCTATATTTCAGTTGCCTATATTTCACCAATTTAAATATAAGGCAAAACTATGCTTATGTTATGTAAACTTAGCTAGACATTAACAATTCTCTTCAGAAAGACTAAGTGCCATCATGAGTTAATGGTCCCCATATCACTGAATCATAGAATCATAAACTATATAAGGCAACTGGGCCTAGTGGCCATTTACCCCTTACCGATATCCACCCTTAGACCTTACTCCATTTTTCAAGGAGCAATAGGCCAGTAATTCCAGGAATATATTTGTGGATATGCATCCAGTTGTTTAATGCCTTTTTGGTGGAAGAAAGTGTGTCACATTACTTAATTTGGAGTGGAAGATGGTTCCAGCAAAGTTGTAAACATTGCGTGTCATATCTGTCTCTCCATCATGTTTTGTTTATTTGCTGAAGCAAGTTTAGATCCCTTCTTCTAGTGTTAGTAGGACTGCTTGTTTTTTGGAGATGTAAGAGGTTTTGGACTACTGGATCCCGAAAAGCTCAAAACACTAGGCGCAGATTGCCCCTAAGGGGTCTATAGGACATTAAAGGGACATTGCTTCCAGCCTTCCCTGGTAGCTCTCATCTTTTAAATGTGATTTTTTTTTTAGGTAGTAACCTTTGGGGTCTTTTTTAGTTGCTTGATATTCTTAGAAAGATATATCCCAAAAGGGGCATTGTATTCGATAATATATATGATCAATGTGAAATATAGAGGGGTAATAACTTTCTTGGATCTAGATGAAATACCTTTTGCAATCAGCTGCACCAGGCAAAAAGATTTCCAAGCCACTGTTGCAAAGTGGTTATAAATAAATCCTCTCCTTCATCTCAAATACTCAGTACCATATTAGAGTGCCAGTGTTTGAATGTAACAAGCCCCATTCAAGTTAAGAAAACAGGCATAACAATATTGCTACGAAGACAAAGGACCCATGCACTTAATCCTACAACGGGCTGTAGTGTAGCTTGTGTCTTCATACAACCAGTGCTATATCTTTATTGGCCTTCGAGATGAAATCATTCATCCACTGTAGCTGTCAGCAGGGTGGCTTTCTTTATGTGCCTATCCAAAGGAGGAGCAGGTTCAGAAATCAGAAGAAGCATCATTATAAACATGTCAAACAAAAAAGTCTACTGTGGTAAATATCCCACGTATGTAATCTAGTGAGCAAAAGGAAAATTAGCACACATACAAGACACGCTTCTCAACTGTTCAGATGTTCAGAATGTCCAGACTTTTGTCTCATATATTTGGTCTGTTACCTATACATTATTGGTTTTCTAGCAAATGATTGGCAAATCATTGAGAATGGAAGTAAAAAAATAATGACATGTTTGAGTTTCATACTTCATACCATTCAGAAAATTCACAATAGTGGAAAACCTGTTATTCTTTCAACTTTTTAAGTTTCTAAGAGCAATATTTAAAAATTGTCCCTCTTTTGGGGCTCTTGTTCCCCCATTATTTATAGCTTTGTCCAGATTTCTTGCTCTAAGAGTTTGAGAGGTATGATGTACTATAGTTTTCAAAATTCAACTCCGTCTGTGTTTAAGCATCTTCATTGTTAATAATCATTAATTTGTGCAGTCCTGTTGTCCTGAAGTAAGTGTGCCATGTTTAATTGTACAGTTCCTTAATTTTAGGCATTTACATTATTTAGAAAGACAGAAAACACAACGACACACAAAAAGATAAAGAAAGCCAGCCCAAGACAGAAAGAGAGAGAGGGAGAGAGAGACATCTAGCCAGAGAGAGAGAGACAGAAAGAGAGAGAGAGGTAAAGAGAGAGAGAGACATCCAGACAGAGAGAGAGAGAGAGATAGAGAAAGAAATAATGATCCTACGTCCAGGAAAATATAATTACACTTTGAATGAAATGTCTTAGCCACTGAAATCAAATCAGCAGAGTTATGCATTCTGTCTCACCATTGATAATCTCCAGTTCCCATATCAAACTTCTATGCTTGGATGTAGGAGGCTAATGTGTTTTGGCAATGACAATCCATGGGTTCCACAGAGGGAAACACTTTCTTTTTTGCAGATAAGAAGTCTCTTTTTTCTGTTTCTTCAAGTGTCCTATACTAGCTGGAGAAGAATGTAGTGAAACTGGCTGAATAAAGTAGTTAAAACCTTTAAATTGTGCTCTTTAAAGGGCCTGAAGCTTGGGATATAGATGTAGTATTCCACTGCCATTTTCAAGGTAAAGCAACTTTCTAACAAGAGTCTGCTGTTTTCCACCACTGCAGTAGGGCTGCTCCAAATAATTTTAGGCAACTTCTTTTTCTTACAGAAAACAGGAAATGGTTGATTAATGCATGTAGAAGGGAAGAGGCATCCTTAGCAAGTAGTTTTAATAAGTATCAGGCTCACTTCGGCACTAATTGCAAGGATGGCAGAAAGTGGTACAAACCCAGATCTTCATTAATCAGGCCAACATATCATGGCCTTCCTCCCTCTCTGATCCCTACTGAAGCAGGTAGTGTTTCTCTTTCCCCTCCCTCCCTTCATTTTTCCAGTCAAGTTTCTAGTGGTTGAGCATACTGTGCACAAAGCTGAAGCTGTGTGTTAGTTTCTTGTGTTTTGACATTTAGACATTTCTTTCATCTAATTCTGACAGTTCCACTTTATGGGAAGCAAACCAAATCTGGCATTATGTAGAGTGGAATGACATTGTGTCCTACGTGGTCACACTCTCCTTCTGCAGGTTTTTAAAATTACTGTGAATCCCAGGACTCTGTAGTTTGCCTTTGAAGGCAGAGATTATCATGTTGAGTCACTGATTCATCTACCATGCTATCTGTCCTTTGAGCTGTAGCTGCCAGGGAGTAAGAGCTTTATCTGGTACACAGTTAGCCAGATTATGTTTGATCATTCAAGCCATATCACTTTGGGTTTGTACTTCTTTTGACAAAGTTACTCATTCCTTTCAGCTTGTCATCTTTAAAATAATACCATAGGACCTAGAGTGAATCAACAATTTTCAGGCAACCCTGAAGCCATCAACACATCTCCAAGTCCCCTACTTTCAGCATCCTGAAATCCTCCATTTGTGCACTGTTTGCACTTCTAGGACAGGTGTTTTTGCAACTCTGTCATAAGCATATCTGTTTGTGGTTTCGAGTCAGGGTTAACCAACATCTCATTTTGTGAAGGATTTAGTGGCTGAACAAATAACATTATACTGAATGTTGTGATGAGTGTATTTACAGAAAGTGCAACTATCCCCAACAAAGCTTCCACAGCTTCAGGCTTTTCTGTGTTGCTGTCTGTCAGCTGCTATTTTATTTATTCATTGGCATTTGTTTATTGGGAAAGTCTGACTGGACACAGGTGCTCTTTTTTCAGTGGAGGCCCATGGAGAACAGTTCCAAGGTAACATATGTAGTACAGTCTATATTTAGAATGGTGTTAATATACAAGCATTGTACTGAGAATTTACAGATAGAAGAGTGGAATATCAGATAGGTAGGATTAATTAAAAAAAAAAAAAAACAATAGAGTGAGGTACTAGAGAGGATAAGCAAGTCTGAGTGTTAATAGCGAAGTAGCGATAGAATAGTAATTTGGTTATGCTAATTAGAAGTAGGCATAGTAGTTTAAGTACTACAATAAAGTGAGGCATTAGAAGGGGATAAGTAGGTTACGTGATTTAGTGCTTTGAATGGAGGTATAAGAAGGTGATGAAAGATGTTAGGAGAAGCTTTGTCCCAAATGAAGAGCAGGGAAAAAGCCAGGAGCAGAGAGGAGCTCTTTTAGTAATGGTTTGAAGAGATGAAGGTGTGAGATAGACATGATTGATACAGGAATTCTATTCTAAGTTCTAGCTACAATACTGGAAGACAGACTGACCCTAACAGCCCTTTGTGGTTTATAGATGGTAAACAGTTGTTTATCATTTGACTGAAGGGAATGGTTTGGTAGATAGAACTGGAGTATGGGGCTAATTGTTGGGCATTCAAATGGGATACAGATAATTATGTGGATTAAGATTTGCTAGGTATAAGAGAGGTGGTGAGGAAGTTTGAGACAGTTGTGTTTTTAGTGCTGAATAGTACATACATATAGTAGAGAGTCGATTATCCGAACATCAATTATCTGAAATGTCAATTATCCAAATGCAGCTTTCCAAAGTTTTTGGGTAGGAAAAATCATAAGGTCTGAATATGTAGATGTTATATTTATTTGCTTGTGTGTGTTTTTTGAGCTTGTAGCCCACTTGTGTGTGAAAAATATTCTTTATTGTTCACTGGAATCACTGAATGTTTGAAAAGTGTATTCTCTGCATGCAGAAAAAAGAAGATTTTAGAAGTTTTTTTATCTGGTTCAATGTATGTTTGATTATCCTTACAGTTTGATTATCTGAACTACTCTAGGTCCCAATTACATCTGATAATCGACTCTCGACCATACATACAAATATTTCAAGCACGGACATTAATGCCCTTCTAGTCTGTCAATACATCAGAACAGTTGTTCCCACAGTAAGTGTCCAGGCTGTTCTTAAAATGATCTAAACTAGTGCTTGCTTTAATGTAATGTTGTAGTCTGTTCCATGCATCATCCTATTGAATATTCTACGTAGGTTGTCTGATGATTCTCTTCTACTTTTTGATAACCCAAAACATTCCCAGAGGAAGTTGTCTCTAAATGCCCCATATATCTGAATAAGGTCTCCTCTTAAATATCTGTGTGAAACACTGAACAAGTTTAGATATTTTAGTCTTTCATAATAACTTAAAAATGTTAACATCCATGGATGCCCTTGCTAACTCTTTCCAGTTTACTCATGCTTGTATTCTTATAAGGTTTCCATATTGTTATTTCATACTCAGGTTTGGGTCTAATATAACTAACAAACAACAATTTCATCATTTCTGATTCCCTAGACTTTTAAATCTTTTTATACAACCTATAGTTCTGTAAATATCATTAATCAACTGGTTGATATGATTAGATAAACTCAAAGCTGGATCTACCCGTATACCCAGGTCCTTAAATGAGTCTACAGTTTCAATCACTGTGTGCTATAGTAAATATTCACCTTTCAGTTTATGTCTCCCAAATGTCATATGCTGAGCTTTGATGTATTTATCAGCATGTTATTCTCCTGTGCCCAAATGGTAAATTTAGGCAAGTTGTTTTGCAGACATGCCCTATCGTTAACACATGTAATCAGTTTACCCAATTTCAAGTCTTCTGCATACAGACTATAGAACACCTCAGATAGAAAAGATGGATCAAAAAGATACAATCTAAACAAGTATGGGTATAGGACAGAGCCCCTGTGGGACACTATGATTGTAACCAAGGATTTCACCTGTCCAGTTTTGCATGATACTTGCTATGTCCTATTTGTAAACCATCAATCTTATCAACAGTACATCAATACCCAGTTGTTCTAATTTATTAATCAGTGTTTTGTGTATGACTTTGTCAAATACTAAAGTTAAATTTTATAAATTACATTGCAGCACAAATTTTCATTCTTAGCTGTTATTATGTTGTTATAGAACATCATGTTACAGGTGGTAATAGATCTATTTTCAACATATGCATGCTGGTATATGGTTTCAAGTCCCAACCTTTCTAGTTCTGACATTAACTTATCCAATATTACCTTCTCCTTTGTTTTTCTACAACATGAAAGTAGACTTACGGGTCTGTATGACTCTGTTTTTTTCATACTCCCCTTTCCCTTAAAGACAAGTTTAATATGTGCACGTCTCCAACCATGAAGAATCTCCCCATATTTATATGACCTAGTAAATAATAAATAAAATCCTACTGTAAATTCTTGCTCATTATTACTAATTCTGTCTCCTCCCTGTGCTTTGTTTGGATCCAGTCTGCATAGTTCTTTTTCAATATAATCTAATTTGGCTTCAGTATCTGAGGTTACCAGGATGTCACCAAGATAACTTATCACCCGTTTGTGAAGCCAAACTGTTTTGCATAAGATTTTTGTCAATATATCTATAATCTGTTGTGTGTGAGAATAAACTTTAGAATCTACACGCAGTTTATTAATTTGCATGCCTTTCCTTCCACATCTTACGTATCCATAAAATGGTTTGCTACTATGCTTAGTACCTTTATATAAATCAATAAACTTCAAATAAGTCAGTAGAGGAAACTGCAACCACGCGAACACTGTAGGCGAAAAAAATCGCTAAATAGATTTTATTAACGTTCATAAAATACACTTGTAAAACGTTTTCGTCATGCAGTTGCTTGACTTCATCAGATAAAAAGCACTGAATAAACCAACTCTTCTTATATAATATTGATAAATTAATCAATTAATTAAAATAAATTAATTAGACAATTAAATAATTAAAATTTAAAATGGTAATGTCCACCTTGGGAAATTCTTTACATACAGGTACTTGTATATATTAGTATACTTATTATATTAATAAAAATAAATATAGTTCGTGAAATTCGTAAACATTCATATAAAATATTGAATAAAAACAATAAATATTAATAAATAATAATAATAAATAAACACATATATATTATCTATCATAGCATAATACTATGTTAAATATAAAAAAATTTTGAATTTGTTATATTCACTACATGTAAAAAACTGGTATCTTATTATGTATGTACATATGATGTTTTATATTCTGCCTGCTTTTAACTTGAGAAGTGGAGCAATAGAGATAGTATTGTTTAAACCTGGAAACCTGTTGGCTTCTAATGTTATCTGCCAACAGGTTTCTTTATGTTCTAATTTAGTTTCCCAGGGTCCTCCTCTGTTATCTCTAGCCATCATCTCAAGAACATTGGCAGATGTACATGTCAGGGAATGACGATATAAGGCATTTTTAGAATTATTTTTAGCTATCTCATAGGTGTGTTCATAGATCCTCCTTTTTAAGGATCTTTCTGTTTTGCCAACATAAAATGCTTGGCATTGTTGGCAAGTCGCCAAATATATAAGTCTCTGGCTATTACAATTGGAATAAGAAGTAGCCCTGATCCACCTATTTCTGGACATTAAGTGAATTTTATCAGTGTTAGAAATAAATCTACACTGTGGACAGTTTCCACACTTGTATGTGCCCTTTCGTTGATTTGAATATCTATTTGTATCAGGTTCATATTCAAGAATATTCTTGATGTTATTCCCTCTTCTATATACAGCATTTACATTTTTATTCTTGAACATGTTAAGATCTGTTATATCCCTAAAAATCATCCACTCATCATTGATAATTTTCCTGATAATACCAGAATTAGCACTGTATTGAGTTACAAAGGCCTTATTATATTGAAAGTCATATTTTAAATGATCAAACTTGCCAGTGTTTTTCTCTAAAGTGCCTGTTCCCAAAATAAGTATGAATTTAGTTGTTCTGCCTTGTATAACCTCATGTTTAATGTCATTGACAAATTTATCGGGGTATCCTCTTTCACGAAACATGTCAAAAAGTTTCAAAAAAAGCAAAGGCAAAAAACAAAGAAGCAGTCCAAGCAATCGTATTTTATTTTATTAGAGGTTTTTTTTGCTACTGTTTAACAGTAGCTTCAAAGAACAAGAGAGCGCCAAGCAAGCCAAAAGCTTTTTTAAAGGCAACAGGTGAACAGTGTGATGTCATTTTCTACAATTACACAATGCCACACCAACACCAAAAAAACAACACAACAACACAAACTTAAAACATCTAAAACATATATCACTTTATATGACAATACACAATAAATACTAAAATATCTTTTTACTCTAACAAGCTATATACTACATACAAGTACAGTTAACCTTCATATTTCATACATCATAAGTTGTTAAAAAAATGCAAAAATAAAATGATAAATCCATCCCTGCTGTTAAAAACAACACAGGGAAGGAATATAAAATAAAATAAATACCCGAAGGGTATTTCCAAGAGAGTGGGCCCCCCCCTCTTATACCAAGATTACCAGGGTCGATGCCCATAAGCAAAAAACTATGCCCAAGATTTTGGGATACCGACATTACAAGGGTCTTTCACAAGTTTAACATCCAAATAGTCAATCTCACTAGTGGAAGATAAACCATAAGCAGTAGAGTAATGAGTTCTTGTTCTGTTCACACATTAAAAAAATTAATTACACAGTGTCACATTTTTTGTTTTAAATGTTTTATGCGGAAAGACCTACTTAAAGTGTTGTTCAATGGTGTTCCAAAAGTTTGACACATTCCGATTTGAATTCATTTTCGTCCGAGGTCATTCTTGAGACCCTAACATATTGTCCTTTGACTATGCTGTATTTCTGGTGTCTTGGGTGTGAGCTATTATAATGAATGTAACTATTAGAAAAAGTAGGCTTCCTATAAATAGCCGATTTGAAGCCGTTGTCCTGTACTGAAAGTGATACATCTAAATAATTAACCTTATTAAAGTGTATCTGATAAGTAAAGAACAAAAAGTCAGTGGTGTTATTTAAGTAATGAATAAAATCCGAAACATTATCAGTAGATCCTGTCCAAAAAATACATATGTCATCTAAAAATCTGGAATAAAAAGTCCAGTTAGTCTGATATTTACTGTTCAAGACATATTTCTTTTCCCAGACAGTCAATATAATGTCCGCATATGTAGGAGCAAAGTTAGCGCCCATAGGTACACCAGAAGTCTGTTTGAAATATTCACCCGAAAAATATAAAAAGTTATTATTTAATACTAGTTCGGCTAATTCAAGAGTTAAATAGATGTCATTTTCATTCACATTAGTTTTTTCTCTCAAAGCCTCTTCAAGCCACAATAAACCCTGTTGGTGCAGGATAACAGAAAAAAGGTCAACAACATCTATAGTAAGAAATACTAAATTGGGAACATAATGTTTCGGTGTTATTTTATTCAGGAATTCCCAAGAATCCTTTAACAGATGTGATTCTCTGCCCCAAAATGTTTTGAGTTTTTTATCTAATAGTTTAGATAAAGATGAAATAATAGAGCCCTCAGCTGACACTATGGGTCTCAAGGGCTGGTTGATAATGTCCTTGTATATTTTGGGTACCCCAAAAATTGCTGGTACTCTAGGGTACTCATTTTCTAAAAATTTGTGTGTATTATAATCAATAACATCCTGATCTAATAAATCCTTGATGGCAAATTTTATCTTTTTATATGAAATATGTATTTCATTTATAGAAACAGATGTATAACGATTATGGTCATGTAGAATAGCATACATTTTGCTGTCATATGTATGTTTATCCATTAGGACAGTGCCACCCCCCTTGTCAGGTTCCATGATCCTTATTTCTGGATTATGACTGAGATTAATTAATAATTCATGTTCTGCTACAGTTAAATTGTGAGAATATCTATGGTTTTTACAACTTGTTCTCAATTTATTCTCAATCCTATTCTCTAGATTTTTTAATTGAGGGTGTACAGGTGGATTGTATGTACTGTTTCTATATGGAATTGAAGTATCATAACTAATGTTACTTCCCAACAAATTTTCCAGATTAAGTTTTATAATAAATATTTTAAGATCCAGGATGACTTGAGTAATGTTGCTGTTTTTGTGTGGAACATACTTGAAGCCCTTGATAAACAAATCAAAAATGTGTTGGTTATAAGGATATCACTGTAGTTATAAATATAATACCCTGCTCTATTAACTACAGAAAAGTTTTCTCCTTGCAATTCAATATTGATGGCCTCTGTACCATCTACCATTTCCGATATCTGTTCTGATTCCTGCTCGTTTTGTGTTTCCCTCCCTGTTGTTGGGGAGGGCGAGCTGGGTAAAAATGGTGTTGGTTTCTAATTCTTTCTGATCTCCTAGGTAAAACATTTTGTTCTAAATATTCCCCTTCATGGTTCCCCTTTATATAAATATATTTTTTTAATTTTCTTGATCTTGTCTCACACTATGCTTAATTTGTTTGTCCAGCTTGTTCATTTCAGTTTTCAAAGTTGTAGTTCAACCTCTTTTCCATAGATTATATTTTTTGTCACTTACCTTAATCAAGTATCATATTCTCGTGGAAATATATCTTCCCTGTGTTGTGTGCCTAGATCCTGATGTTAAACATTTTTTTGACTTTTTGCATTCAGTTTCTCTTTCAAAACTTTCCACATTCCTTCTGCAGCTTTTTCCAGCGTATCACTCCAGTTAGTTTTACAGTGACCATTTTGCTTCCATATAATCTATTAACCTTCTGTGCACTGGTTTAGATTTCAGTTTGGCAGAATTATTTAGCAACAGATTGACCTTTATAACCCCATGATCACTGCACATCAATGGTGGTAAAACTTGACATGGAGTAACAGAAATTTCTTTAGAAACACAATGTCTAGTATGGCCTGTTCCGTGGTACTTTTTTTTTTTTTTTTGGCAGATGTTCCTGAATGTACATTGTAATTAGTTTCCTTTCTAATGTTGTTGAATCAATATTATTCCAGTCTGTTTCTGATACATTTAAGTCCCTGGTCACTATTATTTTTCCCTCCTGTGTTTCATACAAGAAATGTATGAATTCCTCTAGGTCATCAGCACTTGACTTTGGTGGTCTATACATCCAACAATTTTTATATGTTCCAGGGTTCTCTTTACTGTCACAGTTCCACAAGCTATAGTGTTGGTGTTATTATCAAACATGTAATAATCACAGGTCTCATAACTATCTTTAATCCTTATCATAACACCTATATCTGATTTTTTGTTAGAATTTCTGTTACAGTATAAGCATTTGTACCCTGACAGAACGGGTTTTCAGACATTGTTCTTTAACCATTTTCACAAACAACAACAACATCACTGTTGTGGGAGTGTAGCAAATTTTCCAATAAAAAACTTTATTATTAATGCTCCTAGCATTAACAACGATCAGAGATGCATCAAATGTTGCTATCTGTGAACTGTTAAATTTTTGACCTGACAAAAATCCTGCCTTGTGTTTGCCAAATGCTGCAAAAATGCTCTTCCCTGATTTTGACAAGTGCATGCCATCCTGTCTCATGACTCTGCTTTCTATATGTTGTTGTTGTTTGTCTTTCAGCTTTTCCCGGTTAGGGGTCGCCACAGCTAAACTCCAGTCCGCTAATGATTGGCAGTAGATTTTCACGAATGCCGAGGTGCCAGCTTGACGTCCAACCTTCAACGAAGGCATGCCCATTTACGCATGTCTTTCGAATGTCACCCAACCACGGGGAGGACATGCAGACTCCACACAGAAGGCACTCCCTGCACTCCAGCCAAGAATCGAACGGGAGAACCTCTTGCTGTGAGGCAACAACACTACAGCTGCACCACCTTTCACAGAAGGCACTTCCCGCACACCAGCCGAGAATCGAATGGGAGAACCTCTTACTGTGAGGCAGCAATGCTACCACTGCACCACCTTTCTACATGTGATTTGTGAAAATACATTCTCACACCTGTACATGCTATGCTTCTAAGATGGCTGTAGGCACCCTCCTAATAGTCAGAGAGTCTTTTCAGATGAGATAATTTGTACCGACATGAATAAAAACAGATCTGTACTTCCTTACATTAAGGCAGTCTAAGGGAGTCTATATCAGCATTTCGAAAATGTAATAGGTCGAATCCCTAAATGTCAAACTGAAATGATCGACCTATTACATTTTCGAATACCGATAAAAAAATAAAAAATCCAAAAAAAACTAAAGGGTGTAGGCAGGGGGGGCAAGCCCCCCTGCATCACACATGTGGAGGGGCTTCACCCCCCACACCCCCTGTTACTTAAATATACCAACTCCGATACCTCACTACATTGAGGTAAATGGAAATCTCCCCTTACGGAGATTTCCATTTACCCGTTCGATGTTCTGCTCTTTTGGCATTCTCGATGTGACAGTATCAAATTCGACAGTGGTGGGTTTGGTAAGGTTTTTTGCAAGCAAATTTTGCAACTTTGTTGTACACTGTTCATGTTTAGAACTAAATGGGGTTTGTAGGTTGATCATGATAGGGGCTCCATATAGGAAAGAGGGTAAGAGGTAAGTGGTAGCCGGACTTACCTTGGCAGAATTTGTAAGGAATTTCTTTACTCTTTGAAGGGTACCTAGTTTTGATGTATTTTCTTGATTATGTTTTGGATATGTAAATCAAGTTTAAGACTGTCATTGATTATCATGCCAATCAGTATTTTTTATGTGAGGTAACTTCAATAATGGTATTATTTATGGAAGAAATTTTAAAGTAGTTTCTTCATGGAAATGGGATTTTGAGAAAAAGAGTAGTAATTTAGTTTTCTGGGGATTTAGTAGCAGGAGATTATCTTGTAGCTAACTGTCAACAGATTCAAAGGCTTCTTGAGTAATTCTCTGAAGAAGTATGAGGTTATTTACTCTAGATAGATGTAGCCACGTGCTCTTACACTGCTAACTTGTAGGTATATTTCTGCAGCCATGATTCATATTCTACTCTGAAGAAGTACTGCTTGTTGCATACCTTCTCCCCCCATTTTTGCTCTTGCTTAAGGCTAATTTGCACACCTCTCATCATTTTAAGTACCAAAATCATGTGCCTCATCCCTTCACTCATTCAGTCTGTACAGCTTTAAAGCTTTTCTTTCTTTTTCTCCTCATAATTTAGCCCTTTTGTGTATCAGATCATTTTTTTTAGTTTACTGATTTTTTAAATCATTTCTCTTGTGGATCCCTTTGCTACTTTTAACTCTAACTTTAGACAGTTGAGGTGACGCAGTCATGCTTGCTTGAGTTATCCATCTTCTGGGGGATTCCATTTTGCTTCCTTAGCTCGCATAACATGCACTTAAGTGACTTCTTGGCACTCTGTCCTCCACGGTGAAAATTCTTCCTTTGTTGAGTTAAGTACTGTGGGATACATGATGCACTGCAAGTGGATTATGAAGTGATCAGGAGACTGAGGGATATTTCTGATGAAAGGATGACACTGACATGTATTACAAGTGCTGAGTCATTTGGCAAAAACATCACTCCATTTCCACTTTTCTGGATAGGCATACATGTATGCATGTATACTGTCTTGCTACTACCTTTGACCTAAGAAATGTAGCTGCTTTTGGGCACTTGATCTCTTATCCCTGTCTCTGGCTGCCTATCTACAACCTTAGCCAGACTATAAACCTGAGTTATGGATGCATGTCGGTATCTACCTAGTATAATATCATCTGTAAACTGTCTTTTAGAGAATTTTCTGAAGAATTTCCATGACTCTCAGGTCCTAGGTGTTTACTAGGTTAACAACCAAAAGAGCCTTTTTAAGCCTAGCCATGCATTCCAAATCTCTGATAAGTTATGTTACCCTTGATAAGTATAAGCAGGGGCTTGGGAGATGAAACATTTAGAAGCAGGAGCCTGGGAGAGGAACTATTTACAGGTTACCTGTGTCCATTAGAGATATAGGAGCCAAGCCAGGGATAGGGCCTTGAGGTGGTCTGCATAGTACATTTTACTTACACCCTGTATTCTTTTAGTGAGGAACCTCTGTGGAGATTCCATTTGTTGGATATGCCTGGTTAGGTACATACCAAAGGGGGCATTGTACTCAATGATAGGTCTGATGAATGCTGAATACAGTGGAACAATGACTTCCTTGGACCTAGATGCCATAACTCTGTTTATAAGTTGCTCAACATAGAATGATTTCCTCACTGCTGTAGACATGTGATGGTTAAAGGCTAGATTACTGTCTATGTGTTTCCCTAAGTCCTTGACTACTGGGTCAACTCTAAGGGATGTGTTGTCAATATGATAGTTACCAGGGATGGATGACTTCCCGTAGGATACTAGTATGCATTTCTTGGCATTTAGTTTTAGTCCATGGCTCTGACACCAGTTGCTTGTCTGTGTCAGCCCTTCCTGGAGAACATTTGTGTCAGTATGGGATACAATGCCAGCTCCTAATTTGCAATCATCTGCAAATTTAGACAGCCAAAGACCATTGACATTGACCTTGACTTCAGAGAAGTAAACGCCAGAAAGGAGCGGTCCAAGGACTGATCCCTGAGGGACTCCGCTTGTGACTGGCCTCTTTGTAGAGGTGGACTTCCCAGTTATAACTTCCTGGGTCCTGTCTGTGAACCAGTTGGTTATCCACAGGGTGACGTATGGTTTGTATCTAACCTGTTGAGTTTCTCAGCAATGCCTTGGCCAGGTCAAGGTAGGCAGTGTGAACCATTTTTCCATCAGCCATTGCTTTGATGACCTCTCAAAGAAGTCCACCAGGTTGAGTAGGCATGACCTGCCCTTGATGAAACCAAACTGGGTTGGGTCCAGTGTCTGGAGATTTACTAAATCATAATTGATCATTTCCATGATAATTCTTTCCATGGCTTTGCATATAAGACTAGTGAGATTTATGGGTCTATAGTTTCCAGGGTATGTAGATGGTCCATCTTTGTGCAGAGGGATGGATGACTGTTGCTGTTCTCCATTCATGAGGCATGGAGCTTGTTTGGGGGCTACAGTTAAATAGCAATTACAGAGGGGCTGATCTGTCATGTTTCAAGCTATTTAGAAAGCATCCTGGGATATTGTCCTGGCCCATTAATGCAGTGTTCTTGGCCTAAGAGAGAGCATTAAAGACCTGTTCCGTAGTGATAGCAAGGGGAGTTATATTTGGTGGTATTTTCTGAGGGAAGGTTGAAGGGGAGAGAGGAGTAAATTGCAGCTGAATTTGTTGGCCAGTAGGTTTGCTGTATAGATGGCCCCATTTACAATGAGCTATGCACACAATTGTGTATTGCCTTTGAGGTTGCGGACATAGCTAAAGAATGCATGTGCCCCCATTTATGCGAATTATGTGATGTCTTATTGGGAGCAGGAGTATGTATTTCAGAGTGATTACAAGCAGTATATTCAGCATCACACAAGATTTCTGGACGATATTTTTATTGTTTGGAATGGAGATAGTAAAAATTTGGAATTATTTTTGAAGTACATTAACAGCACTGTAGATTTTTTAAAATTTACATATACATATAGTTCTACAGAAATATGTTACTTGGACGTTCAGTTAGTAGTAGAGCAAGATAAAAAGAGTCTTACATCTAATATCTATAGGAAGGCCACTTTCTCCAACTATTATTTGAATTATCAAAGCTGGCACCCTAGCCATCAGAAAAAGGCTATTGTTAAGGGCCAAATGGTTAGGGCTGCCAGAATGACCAATGATTTTCAGAGATTTAAGGATGAATTGCAATTTATTATGGAAATGTTTATAAGAAAACATCGATGTCTGTGCTGTGACAGAAACCTGGTTCAAGGCTCTATCCATATTCATCAAGGACACCCACACCTCAAGAATAAATCACCAAAAAACACCATCACTAGGTGGTGACTTCAATTCCCCTAATATAGACTGGGAACACTACTCAAGCCCAAACACCCTAAAAAAAAAGTTCCTGATCATAAAAAACTCAAATGCCATGGAACAACTAGTCACCATCCCCAAGAGGAGAAAACATACTTGATCTCATCATCACCACAGTAGAACTTCGAGAAGCCGACTTCACACTTCTAAAGACTAGTGTGGTCTAAGAGCTCTCATCAAAAAATCAAAAAAGCAAATTTTGAGAAAAAAGCTGACAAAAGACTCAAAAGACGCTTTCTAAGGCCTTCTTTAGCCATTGGGAGGAAACTCCTAGAAACTATCAGACTAACTCAAAGTTCAAAATGATGTGAAGATTACTGATCCTACAGACATTGCCAACACACTGCCAACATACTGGCTGCAAACCCCCTCCCCCCCAAGGAGAGATCTCCATAACCAGGCAATTGCAGCCCCCAAACATCTCCCCCGCCCAAGTGAGAACTGCTCTCTCCTCTCCAAACAAAAAAGCCAAACACTGACCTGATGGTGTCCCCGGTGTGTCCACCACTGTGTGCTCCTGAGAATTAAGAAACCCACAGCTACAGCAGCTGTTTCTGTTTAATCTTACCTCTGGATATGTACCCAGGTGTGGCGCACTGCAACTGTGGTCCCACTTCACAAACCATGGAGATCATAATGGATATCATAAATAAAAACATAAGACAGGGAATTTGCAGACTTTGGATCCATCAGTGGCTTTTTCAAAGGCAGATCATGCCTTCTAAACTTGGTTGACTTTTTGAAACAGTCACCAAAGCCATTGATGAGGAAAGGCAGTCCATACAGCCTACCTCTATCATTGAAAACATCCTTAAATGTTTAACCATACATCACAAGATGATGGTTGCAACTGGCTGAGTGACAGAACCCACAGGGTCTACTAAAATAACTGAATCTGAGCAGAACAGAAGAAGTTATCAGGGACCTGGGGACCCAGGTTGATAGTGTCTGTCATTCGACACCCATGTAGCTAAAGTAGTTAGGAAGACCTTCTACATTGCCCACCTTATATCATGATTCTCCTCATCTAGATCAAGGAGGGAGGTCATAGTCCTATACTCATCCCTCATCAGACCAATGATTGTTCCTCACCAAAAAGATAAGGTCTCAAACATCTGTCCTATGCTGCCCGACTGAAAGAACTCCAGCTCTATTCAGTAGTGTGGAAAAATCCCGGTATGTGATGTGAGAGCACCTGGCCTTGTTTGTTCAAGAGAAATCTGACCAAATGATGGGGGATTAGATAATATACCCAGGGATTACCTCAGTGTCACTACTCGACAGAGCAGATAGCCTAGTATGAACCTATGAACCTATAGAAGAGGATATCCTGCTGTTTTAGTTAGTGCTATAAAAGGAGATTATGGTAAAAATGGACAAAGGTTTTTATCAACCTATATTAAAGGTTGACACACAAGAAATCAGGGATATTGATCTACAGGCAGTTAATGTTGGAACTGGCAAAAAGAAAAGTAAAGAAAGAAGGGAAAGATGGTTTGTATTTTATTACTACTTACACCATAGATACAGAGTTTCTGGTTAAGGTTATATGAAGGAACTGGGAACTTTTGAAGTTAGATCTGAATGTTTCCAGCAAAATCAGAACTCCACCCATAAATGTATATAGGAAAGATAGAGCTTTTAGAAAGGAATTATCTTCATAGAGTAGAGTCTTGTAGGGCAGTTGGAAATTTTAGGTGTGGAAGATGTAGTATTTGTAAGCATATCTCCACCACAGGAAATAAAATAGTAGTAGCACATGAAGTTATCTATATTAAGGGACATTTTGATTGTTTTAGTAGGAATGTTGTATATATTGCTAGATGTGACCAATGTCCAGCATTTTATATAGGTAAAACTTGTCGAACATTAAGAGAAAGGATAGGCATGTTTTAGACATAAGGCATATGAAAAATACTAATGCCCTGTATAGACATATTAGACAGCATCCCAAACATGAATTTAAATTTAGTGTGATACAACAAATTATTAAGGATGCTCAAGGATGTGTATTGGATGTCCATTTGGACATTAGTGAAATGAAGTGGCAAATAAGATCAGATGCCACCACCTTTCCGGGCATTAATGACAGTATTAGTATCTCCCCTTTGTTAAAGTTAAAACATATTTTAGGATAAAGTTCATGTATAGACCTGGTCCCTTGTAGTATAAGTAACCTTGATCAAGTTTTAAAAGGTTTATTTTTTAAAAGGTTTTTTAAAAGGTTTATTTTTAAAAGGTTTATTTAATCATTTTTAATATTTTTAAACATTATTTTGAATGTTAAGCATGCTTTTATATATTAATATAACTATTATTTTAAAATTCCCTTTGTTGACCAACTAAATATACGGTTTGTTTTAGACGATATGAAATTTGTGTGAAATATAATTGTTACAATAAGTTTTGAATTTTATAGTTAAAAACATGGTTCTGGTTGAAAACATTTTTAAGGAGCATGTCTTTTTAATGTTGTTATGGATACCAATGATGTAATTGAATTATTGTTTAATTCATAGGTATTTTTAAAGGGAGTGGGAGTTTGGGTTTACTTGCTCTGATGAAGTCCGTGAATGTAGGACGAAACCTAGGTTAACTTCTTTCAGTGTATTAATGTACTGTTTTG